>NW_027446099.1:0-150084 GCF_038048845.1 Mixophyes fleayi | reverse complement strand
TTTTGATTCATAATTCTTGATTCATGATTACTGATTCGATTCATGATTCATGATTCAAGATTCAATTCATAATTCATGATTCATGATTCAATTCATGATTGATGATTCATGATTGATGATTCAATTCATGATTCATGATTCAATTCATGATTCATGATTCAATTCATGATTCGATTCCTGATTCATTTCATGATTCATGATTTGATTTATGATTCTTGATTCATGATTCAATTCATGATTCATGATTCATGATTCAATTCATGATTCATGATTCATGATTCAATTCATGATTCAATTCTTTTCTTGATTAAATTCATGATTCATGATTCGATTCATGATTCATGATTCAATTCATGATTAAATTCATGATTCATGATTCGATTTATGATTCATGATTCAATTCATGATTCATGATTCATGATTCAATTCATGATTCATGATTCATGATTCATGATTCATAATTCGATTCATGATTCAATTCATGATTTATGACTCAAGATTCATGATTCAATTCATGATTCATGATTCGATTCATGAATCTTTATTCATGATTCATGATTCGATTCATGATTCATGATTCAATTCATGATTCATGATTCATGATTCAATTCATGATTTATAATTCAATTCATGATTGATGATTGATGATTCAATTCATGATTTATGATTCGATTCATGATTCATGATTCATGATTCATGATTTATGATTCATGATTCATGATTTAATTCATGATCAATGATTCATGATTCAATTCATGATTCAATTCATGATTCATGACTCAATTCATGATTCATGATTCGATTCATGAATCTTGATTCATGATTCATGATTCGATTCATGATTCATGATAAGATTTATGATTCATGATTCATTTCTTGATTCATGATTTGATTCATGATTCAATTCATGATTCAATTCATGATTCATGATTCATGATTCGATTCATGATTCATGATGTAATTCATGATTCAATTCATGATTCAATTCATGATTCATGATTCATGATTCGATTCATGATTCAATTCATGATTCAATTCATGATTCATGATTGATGATTCGATTCATGATTCAATTCAAGATTCATGATTCGATTCATGATTCATGATTCGATTCATGATTCATTTCATGATTCATGATTTGATTCATGATTCGATTCATGATTCAATTCAAGATTCATGTTTCAATTCATGATTCATGATTCAATTCATGATTCATGATTCATGATTCAATTCATGATTCATGATTCATGATTCATGATTCATGATTCAATTCATGATTCATGATTCGATTCATGATTCTTGATTCATGGTTCATGATTTGATTCATGATTCATGATTCAATTCATGATTCAATTCATGATTCATGATTCGATTCATGATTCATGATTCAATTCATTATTCATGATTCATGATTCAATTCATGATTCATGATTCATGATTCATGATTCGATTCATGATTCATGATTCAATTCATGAATTATGATTAAAGATTCATGATTCAATTCATGATTTATGATTCATGATTCAATTCATGATTCATGATTCGATTCATGATTCATGATTCAATTCATGATTCATGATTCAAGATTCATGATTCAATTCATGATTCATGATTCGATTCATGAATCTTGATTCATGATTCATGATTCGATTCATGATTCATGATTCAATTTATGATTCATGATTTATGATTCAATTCATGATTCATGATTCAATTCATGATTTATGATTCGATTCATGATTCATGATTCAATTCATGATTCATGATTCATGATTCATGATTTAATTCATGATTAATGATTCATGATTCAATTCATGATTCAATTCATGATTCATGAATAAATTTATGATTCATGATTCATGATTTATGATTCAATTCATGATTCATGATTCATGGTTCCTGATTCATGATTCATGATTCATGATTCATGATTCATGATTCAATTCATGATTCATGATTCATGATTCGATTCATGATTCATGATTCATGATTCAATTCATGATTCATGATTTATGATTCATAATTCAATAAATGATTCATGATTCAATTCATGATTCGATTCCTGATTCAATTCATGATTCATGATTCGATTTATGATTCATGATTCATAAATTCAATTCATGATTCATGATTCATGATTCAATTCATGATTCATGATTCGATTCATGATTCTTGATTCATGATTCATGATTCGATTCATGATTCATGATTCAAGATTCAATTCATAATTCATGATTCATGATTCAATTCATGATTCATGCCTTCATGATTGATGATTCAATTCATGATTCATGATTCAATTCATGATTCATGATTCAATTCATGATTCGATTCCTGATTCATTTCATGATTCATGATTCAATTCATGATTCTTTATTCATGATTCAATTCATGATTCATAAATCATGATTCAATTCATGATTAATGATTCAAGATTCATGATTTAATTCATGATTCATGATTCGATTCATGATTCTTGATTCATGATTCATGATTCATGATTTGATTCATGATTCATGATTCATGATTCAATTCATGATTCATGATTCATGATTCAATTCATGATTCATGATTCAATTCATGATTCATGATTCAATTCATGATTCATGATTCATGATTCATGATTCATGATTTATGATTCATGATTCATGATTTAATTCATGATCAATGATTCATGATTCAATTCATGATTCAATTCATGATTCATGAATCAATTTATGATTCATGATTCATGATTTATGATTCAATTCATGATTCATGATTCATGATTCATGATTTAATTCATGATTAATGATTCATGATTCAATTCATGATTCAATTCATGATTCATGAATCATTTTATGATTCATGATTCAATTCATGATTCATGATTCAATTCATGATTCCTGATTCATGATTCAATTCATGATTCATGATTTATGATTAATGATTCAATTCATGATTTATGATTCAATTCGTGATTCAATTCCTGATTCAATTCATGATTCATGATTAGATTTATGATTCATGATTCATAAATTCAATTCATGATTCATGATTCATGATTCAATTCATGATTCATGATTCAATTCATGATTCATGATTCAAATTATGATTTAATTCATGATTAATGCTTCATGATTTAATTCATGATTCAATTCATGATTCATGAATAAATTTATGATTCATGATTCATGATTTATGATTCAATTCATGATTCATGATTCATGGTTCCTGATTCATGATTCATGATTCATGATTCATGATTCAATTCATGATTCATGATTCATGATTCGATTCATGATTCATGATTCATGATTCAATTCATGATTCATGAATTATGATTCATGATTCAATAAATGATTCATGATTCAATTCATGATTCGATTCCTGATTCAATTCATGATTAATGATTCGATTTATGATTCATGATTCATAAATTCAATTCATGATTCATGATTCATGATTCAATTCATGATTCATGATTCGATTCATGATTCTTGATTCATGATTCATGATTCGATTCATGATTCATGATTCAAGATTCAATTCATAATTCATGATTCATGATTCAATTCATGATTCATGATTCATGATTCAATTCATGATTCATGATTCATGATTCAATTCATGATTCATGATTCAATTCATGATTCATGAATTATGATTCATGATTCAATAAATGATTCATGATTCAATTCATGATTCGATTCCTGATTCAATTCATGATTGATGATTCGATTTATGATTCATGATTCATAAATTCAATTCATGATTCATGATTCATGATTCAATTCATGATTCATGATTCGATTCATGATTCTTGATTCATGATTCATGATTCGATTCATGATTCATGATTCATAAATTCAATTCATGATTCATGATTCATGATTCAAGATTCAATTCATAATTCATGATTCATGATTCAATTCATGATTCATGCTTCATTATTGATGATTCAATTCATGATTCATGATTCAATTTATGATTCATGATTCAATTCATGAATCGATTCCTGATTCATTTCATGATTCATGATTCGATTTATGATTCTTGATTCATGATTCAATTCATGATTCATGAATTATGATTCAATTCATGATTCATGATTAATGATTTCAATTCATGATTCAATTCATGATTCATGATTCATTTCATGATTCAATTCATGATTCATGATTTGATTCCTGATTCATGATTCAATTCATGATTCAATTCATGATTCATGATTTGATTCATGATTCATGATTCAATTCATGATTCATGATTCATGATTAATGATTCAATTCATAAATCATGATTCAATTCATGATTCATGATTCAAGATTAATGATTCAATTCATGATTCATGATTCGATTCATGATTCTTGATTCATGATTCATGATTCATGATTTGATTCATGATTCATGATTCATGATTCAATTCATGATTCATGATTCATGATTCAATTCATGATTCATGATTCAATTCATGATTCATGATTCAATTCATGATTCATGATTCATGATTCATGATTTATGATTCATGATTCATGATTTAATTCATGATCAATGATTCATGATTCAATTCATGATTCAATTCATGATTCATGAATCAATTTATGATTCATGATTTATGATTCAATTCATGATTCATGATTCATGATTTAATTCATGATTAATGATTCATGATTCAATTCATGATTCAATTCATGATTCATGAATCATTTTATGATTTATGATTCATGATTCAATTCATGATTCATGATTCAATTCATGATTCATGATTCATGATTCAATTCATGATTCATGATTTATGATTCATGATTCAATTCATGATTCATGATTCAATTCATGATTCGATTCCTGATTCAATTCATGATTCATGATTAGATTTATGATTCATGATTCATACATTCAATTCATGATTCATGATTCAATTCATGATTCATGATTCAATTCATGATTCATGATTCAATTCATGATTCAATTCATGATTCAATTCATGATTCATGATTCGATCCATGATTCATAATTTAATTCATAATTCATAATTCATGATTCATGATTCATGATTCATGATTCAATTCATGATTCATTATTCATGATTCAATTCATGATTCATGATTCAATTCATGATTCATGATTCATGATTCGATTCATGATTCATGATTCAATTCATGATTCATGATTCGATTCATGATTCATGATTCAATTCATGATTCATGATTCAAGATTCATGATTCAATTCATGATTCATGATTCGATTCATTATTCGATTCCTGATTCATTTCATGATTCATGATTCGATTCATTATTCGATTCCTGATTCATTTCATGATTCATGATTCAATTCATGATTCATGATTCAATTCATGATTCATGATTCAATTCATTATTCGTATCCTGATTCATTTCATGATTCATGATTCGATTTATGATTCTTGATTCATGATTCAATTCATGATTCATGATTCAATTCATGATTCATGATTCATGATTCAATTCATGATTCAATTTATGATTCGATTCATGATTCATGATTCAATTCATGATTCAATTCATGATTCATGATTCGATTCATGATTCATGATTTAATTCATTATTCATGATTCATGATTCAATTCATGATTCATGATTCATGATTCAATTCATGATTCATGATTCAATTCATGATTCAATTCATGATTCATGAATCAATTTATGTTTCATGATTTATGATTTATGATTCATAATTCATTATTCAATTCATGATTCAATTCATGATTCATGATTCATGATTCGATTCATGATTCATGATTCATGATTCAATGCATGATTCATGATTCATGATTCATGATTCGATTCATGATTCATGATTCATGATTCATTTCATGATTCATGATTCGATTCATGATTCATGATTCATGATTCAAATCATGATTCATTATTATGATTCATGATTCATGATTCAATTCATGATTCATGATTCATGATTTAATTCATGATTAATGATTCATGATTCAATTCATGATTCAATTCATGATTCATGAATCATTTTATGATTCATGATTCAATTCATGATTCATGATTCAATTCATGATTCCTGATTCATGATTCAATTCATGATTCATGATTTATGATTAATGATTCAATTCATGATTTATGATTCAATTCGTGATTCGATTCCTGATTCAATTCATGATTCATGATTAGATTTATGATTCATGATTCATAAATTCATTTCATGATTCATGATTCATGATTCAATTCATGATTCATGATTCAATTCATGATTCATGATTCAATTCATGATTCATGATTCAAATTATGATTTAATTCATGATTAATGCTTCATGATTTAATTCATGATTCAATTCATGATTCATGAATAAATTTATGATTCATGATTCATGATTTATGATTCAATTCATGATTCATGATTCATGGTTCCTGATTCATGATTTATGATTCATGATTCATGATTCAATTCATGATTCATGATTCATGATTCGATTCATGATTCATGATTCATGATTCAATTCATGATTCATGAATTATGATTCATGATTCAATAAATGATTCATGATTCAATTCATGATTCGATTCCTGATTCAATTCATGATTAATGATTCGATTTATGATTCATGATTCATAAATTCAATTCATGATTCATGATTCATGATTCAATTCATGATTCATGATTCGATTCATGATTCTTGATTCATGATTCATGATTCGATTCATGATTCATGATTCAAGATTCAATTCATAATTCATGATTCATGATTCAATTCATGATTCATGATTCATGATTTCAATTCAATGATTCATGATTCATGATTCAATTCATGATTCATGATTCAATTCATGATTCATGAATTATGATTCATGATTCAATAAATGATTCATGATTCAATTCATGATTCGATTCCTGATTCAATTCATGATTGATGATTCGATTTATGATTCATGATTCATAAATTCAATTCATGATTCATGATTCATGATTCAATTCATGATTCATGATTCGATTCATGATTCTTTAAATCATGATTCATGATTCGATTCATGATTTATGATTCATAAATTCAATTCATGATTCATGATTCATGATTCAAGATTCAATTCATAATTCATGATTCATTTCATGATTCAATTCATGATTCATGCTTCATTATTGATGATTCAATTCATGATTCATGATTCAATTTATGATTCATGATTCAATTCATGAATCGATTCCTGATTCATTTCATGATTCATGATTCGATTTATGATTCTTGATTCATGATTCAATTCATGATTCATGAATTATGATTCAATTCATGATTCATGATTAATGATTCAATTCATTATTCAATTCATGATTCATGATTCATTTCATGATTCAATTCATGATTCATGATTTGATTCCTGATTCATGATTCAATTCATGATTCAATTCATGATTCATGATTTGATTCATGATTCATGATTCAATTCATGATTCATGATTCATGATTAATGATTCAATTCATAAATCATGATTCAATTCATGATTCATGATTCAAGATTAATGATTCAATTCATGATTCATGATTCGATTCATGATTCTTGATTCATGATTCATGATTCATGATTTGATTCATGATTCATGATTCATGATTCAATTCATGATTCATGATTCATGATTCAATTCATGATTCATGATTCAATTCATGATTCATGATTCAATTCATGATTCATGATTCATGATTCATGATTTATGATTCATGATTCATGATTTAATTCATGATCAATGATTCATGATTCAATTCATGATTCAATTCATGATTCATGAATCAATTTATGATTCATGATTCATGATTTATGATTCAATTCATGATTCATGATTCATGATTTAATTCATGATTAATGATTCATGATTCAATTCATGATTCAATTCATGATTCATGAATCATTTTATGATTTATGATTCATGATTCAATTCATGATTCATGATTCAATTCATGATTCATGATTCATGATTCAATTCATGATTCATGATTTATGATTCATGATTCAATTCATGATTCATGATTCAATTCATGATTCGATTCCTGATTCAATTCATGATTCATGATTAGATTTATGATTCATGATTCATACATTCAATTCATGATTCATGATTCAATTCATGATTCATGATTCAATTCATGATTCATGATTCAATTCATGATTCAATTCATGATTCAATTCATGATTCATGATTCGATCCATGATTCATAATTTAATTCATAATTCATAATTCATGATTCATGATTCATGATTCATGATTCAATTCATGATTCATTATTCATGATTCAATTCATGATTCATGATTCAATTCATGATTCATGATTCATGATTCATGATTCGATTCATGATTCATGATTCAATTCATGATTCATGATTCGATTCATGATTCATGATTCAATTCATGATTCATGATTCAAGATTCATGATTCAATTCATGATTCATGATTCGATTCATTATTCGATTCCTGATTCATTTCATGATTCATGATTCGATTCATTATTCGATTCCTGATTCATTTCATGATTCATGATTCAATTCATGATTCATGATTCAATTCATGATTCATGATTCAATTCATTATTCGTATCCTGATTCATTTCATGATTCATGATTCGATTTATGATTCTTGATTCATGATTCAATTCATGATTCATGATTCAATTCATGATTCATGATTCATGATTCAATTCATGATTCAATTTATGATTCGATTCATGATTCATGATTCAATTCATGATTCAATTCATGATTCATGATTCGATTCATGATTCATGATTTAATTCATTATTCATGATTCATGATTCAATTCATGATTCATGATTCATGATTCGATTCATGATTCATGATTCAATTCATGATTCATGATTCAATTCATGATTCAATTCATGATTCATGAATCAATTTATGTTTCATGATTTATGATTTATGATTCATAATTCATTATTCAATTCATGATTCAATTCATGATTCATGATTCATGATTCGATTCATGATTCATGATTCATGATTCAATGCATGATTCATGATTCATGATTCATGATTCGATTCATGATTCATGATTCATGATTCATTTCATGATTCATGATTCGATTCATGATTCATGATTCATGATTCAAATCATGATTCATTATTCGATTCATGATTCATGATTCATGATTCAATTCAAGATTCATGATTCATGATTCAATTCATGATTTAATTCATGATTCATGATTTGATTCATGATTCATGATTCATGATTCATGATTCATTTCATGATTTATGATTTGATTCATGATTCAATTCATGATTCAATTCATGATTCATGATTCATGATTCGATTCATGATTCAATTCAAGATTCATGATTCGATTCATGATTCATGATTCGATTCATGATTCATTTCATGATTCATGATTTGATTCATGATTCGATTCATGATTCAATTCAAGATTCATGTTTCAATTCATGATTCATGATTCAATTCATGATTCATGATTCATGATTCATGATTCAATTCATGATTCATGATTCATGATTCAATTCATGATTCATGATTCATGGTTCATGATTTGATTCATGATTCATGATTTAATTCATGATTCAATTCATGATTCATGATTCGATTCATGATTCATGATTCAATTCATTATTCATGATTCATGATTCAATTCATGATTCATGATTCATGATTCATGATTCGATTCATGATTCATGATTCAATTCATGAATTATGATTAAAGATTCATGATTCAATTCATGATTTATGATTCATGATTCAATTCATGATTCATGATTCGATTCATTATTCATTATTCAATTCATGATTCATGATTCAAGATTCATGATTCATTTCATGATTCATGATTCGATTCATGAATCTTGATTCATGATTCATGATTCGATTCATGATTCATGATTCAATTTATGATTCATGATTTATGATTCAATTCATGATTCATGATTCAATTCATGATTCATGATTTAATTCATGATTTATGATTCGATTCATGATTCATAATTTAATTCATGATTCATGATTCATGATTCATGATTCATGATTCATGATTTAATTCATGATTAATGATTCATGATTCAATTCATGATTCAATTCATGATTCATGAATAAATTTATGATTCATGATTCATGATTCATGATTCGATTCATGATTCATGATTCATGGTTCCTGATTCATGATTCATGATTCATGATTCAATTCATGATTCATGATTCATGATTCGATTCATGATTCATGATTCATGATTCAATTCATGATTCATGATTTATGATTCATAATTCAATAAATGATTCATGATTCAATTCCTGATTCAATTCATGATTCATGATTCGATTTATGATTCATAAATTCAATTCATGATTCATGATTCATGATTCAATTCATGATTCATGATTCGATTCATGATTCTTGATTCATGATTCATGGTTCGATTCATGATTCTTGATTCATGATTCGATTCATGATTCATGATTCAAGATTCAATTCATAATTCATGATTCAAGATTCAATTCATAATTCATGATTCATGATTCAATTCATGATTCATGCTTCATGATTGATGATTCAATTCATGATTCATGATTCAATTCATGATTCAATTCATGATTCATGATTCATGATTCGATTCATGATTCAATTCAAGATTCATGATTCGATTCATGATTCATGATTCGATTCATGATTCATTTCATGATTCATGATTTGATTCATGATTCGATTCATGATTCAATTCAAGATTCATGTTTCAATTCATGATTCATGATTCAATTCATGATTCATGATTCATGATTCATGATTCAATTCATGATTCATGATTCATGATTCAATTCATGATTCATGATTCATGATTCATGGTTCATGATTTGATTCATGATTCATGATTTAATTCATGATTCAATTCATGATTCATGATTCGATTCATGATTCATGATTCAATTCATTATTCATGATTCATGATTCAATTCATGATTCATGATTCATGATTCATGATTCGATTCATGATTCATGATTCAATTCATGAATTATGATTAAAGATTCATGATTCAATTCATGATTTATGATTCATGATTCAATTCATGATTCATGATTCGATTCATTATTCATGATTCAATTCATGATTCATGATTCAAGATTCATGATTCAATTCATGATTCATGATTCGATTCATGAATCTTGATTCATGATTCATGATTCGATTCATGATTCATGATTCAATTTATGATTCATGATTTATGATTCAATTCATGATTCATGATTCAATTCATGATTCATGATTTAATTCATGATTTATGATTCGATTCATGATTCATAATTTAATTCATGATTCATGATTCATGATTCATGATTCATGATTCATGATTTAATTCATGATTAATGATTCATGATTCAATTCATGATTCAATTCATGATTCATGAATAAATTTATGATTCATGATTCATGATTTATGATTCAATTCATGATTCATGATTCATGGTTCCTGATTCATGATTCATGATTCATGATTCATGATTCAATTCATGATTCATGATTCATGATTCGATTCATGATTCATGATTCATGATTCAATTCATGATTCATGATTTATGATTCATAATTCAATAAATGATTCATGATTCAATTCCTGATTCAATTCATGATTCATGATTCGATTTATGATTCATAAATTCAATTCATGATTCATGATTCATGATTCAATTCATGATTCATGATTCGATTCATGATTCTTGATTCATGATTCATGATTCGATTCATGATTCTTGATTCATGATTCGATTCATGATTCATGATTCAAGATTCAATTCATAATTCATGATTCAAGATTCAATTCATAATTCATGATTCATGATTCAATTCATGATTCATGCTTCATGATTGATGATTCAATTCATGATTCATGATTCAATTCATGATTCATGATTCAATTCATGATTCGATTCCTGATTCATTTCATGATTCATGATTTAATTCATGATTCTTGATTCATGATTCAATTCATGATTCATAAATCATGATTCAATTCATGATTCATGATTCAAGATTCATGATAAAATTCATGATTCATGATTCGATTTATGATTCTTGATTCATGATTCAATTCATGATTCATGATTCATGATTCAATTCATGATTAATGATTCAATTCATGATTCAATTCATGATTCAATTCATGATTCATGATTCATTTCATGATTCAATTCATGATTCATGATTTGATTCCTGATTCATGATTCAATTCATGATTTAATTCATGATTCATGATTTGATTCATGATTCATGATTCAATTCATGATTCATGATTAATGATTCAATTCATAAATCATGATTCAATTCATGATTCATGATTCAAGATTCATGATTCAATTCATGATTCATGATTCGATTCATGATTCTTGATTCATGATTCATGATTCATGATTTGATTCATGATTCATGATTCATGATTCAATTCATGATTCATGATTTATGATTCAATTCATGATTCATGATTCAATTCATAATTCATGATTCAAGATTCAATTCATAATTCATGATTCATGATTCAATTCATGATTCATGCTTCATGATTGATGATTCAATTCATGATTCATGATTCAATTCATGATTCATGATTCAATTCATGATTCGATTCCTGATTCATTTCATGATTCATGATTTAATTCATGATTCTTGATTCATGATTCAATTCATGATTCATAAATCATGATTCAATTCATGATTCATGATTCAATTCATGATTCATGAATCATTTTATAATTCATGATTCATGATTCATGATTCAATTCATGATTCATGATTCAATTCATGATTCAAGATTCATGATTCAATTCATGATTCATGATTTATGATTAATGATTCAATTCATGATTCACGATTCAATTCATGATTCGATTCCTGATTCAATTCATGATTCATGATTAGATTTATGATTCATGATTCATAAATTCAATTCATGATTCATGATTCATGATTCAATTCATGATTCATGATTCAATTCATGATTCATGATTCAAATTATGATTCAATTCATGATTCATGGTTCATGATTAATGATTCAATTCATGATTCAATTCATGATTCAATTCATGATTCATGATTCGATCCATGATTCATAATTCAATTCATGATTCATAATTCATGATTCATGATTCATGATTCATGATTCAATTCATGATTCATTATTCATGATTCAATTCATGATTCATGATTCGATTTATGATTCTTGATTCATGTTTCATGATTCAATTCATGATTCATGATTCATGATTCAATTCATGATTCATGATTCAATTCATGATTCATGATTCAATTCATGATTCATGATTCATGATTCGATTTATGATTCTTGATTCATGATTCATGATTCAATTCATGATTCATGATTCATGATTCAATTCATGATTCATGATTCAATTCATGATTCATGATTCAATTCATGATTCATGATTCATGATTCATGATTCATGATTTATGATTCATGATTCATGATTTAATTCATGATCAATGATTCATGATTCAATTCATGATTCATGATTCAATTCATGATTCATGATTCAATTCATGATTCATGATTCATGATTCATGATTCATGATTTATGATTCATGATTTAATTCATGATCAATGATTCATGATTCAATTCATGATTCAATTCATGATTCATGATTCGATTCATGATTCTTGATTCATGATTCATGATTCATGATTTGATTCATGATTCATGATTCATGATTCAATTCATGATTCATGATTCATGATTCAATTCATGATTCATGATTCAATTTATGATCCATTATTCAATTCATGATTCATGATTCATGATTCATGATTTATGATTCATGATTCATGATTCAATTCATGATTCAATTCATCATTCATGAATCAATTTATGATTCATGATTCATGATTTATGATTCAATTCATGATTCATGATTCATGATTTAATTCATGATTAATGATTCATGATTCAATTCATGATTCAATTCATGATTCATGAATCATTTTATGATTCATGATTCATGATTCAAATCATGATTCATGATTCAATTCATGATTCATGATTCATGATTCAATTCATGATTCATGATTTATGATTAATGATTCAATTCATGATTTATGATTCAATTCATGATTCGATTCCTGATTCAATTCATGATTCATGATTAGATTTATGATTCATGATTCATAAATTCAATTCATGATTCATGATTCAGTTCATGATTCATGATTCATGATTCAATTCATGATTCATGATTCAATTCATGATTCATGATTCAAATTATGATTTAATTCATGATTAATGCTTCATGATTCAATTCATGATTCTATTCATGATTCATGAATAAATTTATGATTCATGATTCATGATTTATGATTCAATTCATGATTCATGATTCATGGTTCCTGATTCATGATTCATGATTCATGATTCATGATTCAATTCATGATTCATGATTCATGATTCGATTCATGATTCATGATTCATGATTCAATTCATGATTCATGAATTATGATTCATGATTCAATAAATGATTCATGATTCAATTCATGATTCGATTCCTGATTCAATTCATGATTGATGATTCGATTTATGATTCATGATTCATAAATTCAATTCATGATTCATGATTCATGATTCATAAATTCAATTCATGATTCATGATTCATGATTCAATTCATGATTCATGATTCGATTCATGATTCTTGATTCATGATTCATGATTCGATTCATGATTCATGATTCAAGATTCAATTCATAATTCATGATTCATGATTCAATTCATGATTCATGATTCGATTCATGATTCTTGATTCATGATTCATGATTCAATTCATGATTCATGATTCAATTCATGATTCGATTCCTGATTCATTTCATGATTCATGATTTGATTTATGATTCATGATTCAATTCATCATTCATGATTCATGATTCAATTCATGATTCATGATTTATGATTAATGATGCAATTCATGATTTATGATTCAATTCATGATTCGATTCCTGATTCAATTCATGATTCATGATTAGATTTATGATTCATGATTCATAAATTCAATTCATGATTCATGATTCATGATTCAATTCATGATTCATGATTCATGATTCAATTCATGATTCATGATTCATGATTCAATTCATGATTCATGATTCAATTCATGATTCATGATTCATGATTCAATTCATGGTTCATGATTTATGATTAATGATTCAATTAATGATTTATAATTCAATTCATGATTCGATTCCTGATTCAATTCATGATTCATGATTAGATTTATGATTCATGATTCATAAATTCAATTCATGATTCATGATTCATGATTCAATTCATGATTCATGATTCATGATTCAATTCATGATTCATGATTCAATTCATGACTCATGATTCAAATTATGATTCAATTCATGATTCATGGTTCATGATTAATGATTCAATTCATGATTCAATACATGATTCAATTCATGATTCATGATTCGATCCATGATTCATAATTCAATTCATTAATCATAATTCATGATTAATGATTCATGATTCATGATTCAATTCATGATTCATGATTCATAAATTCAATTCATGATTCATGATTCATGATTCAATTCATGATTCATGATTCATGATTCAATTCATGATTCATGATTCAATTCATGATTCATGATTCAATTCATGATTCATGATTCAAATTATGATTTAATTCATGATTAATGCTTCATGATTCAATTCATGATTCAATTCATGATTCATGAATAAATTTATGATTCATGATTCATGATTTATGATTCAATTCATGATTCATGATTCATGATTCGATTCATGATTCATGATTCATGATTCAATTCATGATTCATGAATTATGATTCATGATTCAATAAATGATTCATGATTCAATTCATGATTCGATTCCTGATTCAATTCATGATTGATGATTCGATTTATGATTCATGATTCATAAATTCAATTCATGATTCATGATTCATGATTCAATTCATGATTCATGATTCATGATTCGATTCATGATTCATGATTCAAGATTCAATTCATAATTCATGATTCATGATTCAATTCATGATTCATGCTTCATGATTCATGATTCAATTCATGATTCATGAATCAATTCATGATTCAATTCATGATTCGATTCCTGATTCATTTCATGATTCATGATTCGATTTATGATTCATGATTCAATTCATCATTCATGATTCATGATTCAATTCATGATTCATGATTTATGATTAATGATGCAATTCATGATTTATGATTCAATTCATGATTCGATTCCTGATTCAATTCATGATTCATGATTAGATTTATGATTCATGATTCATAAATTCAATTCATGATTCATGATTCAATTCATGATTCATGATTCATGATTCAATTCATGATTCATGATTCATGATTCAATTCATGATTCATGATTCAATTCATGATTCATGATTCATGATTCAAATCATGGTTCATGATTTATGATTAATGATTCAATTCATGATTTATGATTCAATTCATGATTCGATTCCTGATTCAATTCATGATTCATGATTAGATTTATGATTCATGATTCATAAATTCAATTCATGATTCATGATTCATGATTCAATTCATGATTCATGATTCATGATTGAATTCATGATTCATGATTCAATTCATGACTCATGATTCAAATTATGATTCAATTCATGATTCAATTCATGATTCATGATTCGATCCATGATTCATAATTCAATTCATGATTCATAATTCATGATTAATGATTCATGATTCATGATTCAATTCATGATTCATTATTCATGATTCAATTCATGATTCCTGATTCGATTCATGATTCTTGATTCATGATTCATAATTCAATTCATGATTCATGATTCAATTCATGATTCATGATTCGATTCATGATTCATGATTCATGATTCAATTCATGATTCATGATTCATGATTCAATTTATGATTCATGATTCATGATTCAATTCATGATTCAATTCATGATTCATGATTCATGATTCAATTTATGATTCATTATTCATAATTCAATTCATGATTCAATTCATGATTCATGATTCAAGATTCAATTCATGATTTATGATTCAATTCATGATTCATGATTCATGATTCAATTCATGATTCATGATTTATGATTAATGATTTAATTCATGATCAATGATTCATGATTCAATTCATGATTCAATTCATGATTCATGATTCGATTCATGATTCTTGATTCATGATTCATGATTCATGATTTGATTCATGATTCATGATTCATGATTCAATTCATGATTCATGATTCATGATTCAATTCATGATTCATGATTCAATTTATGATCCATTATTCAATTCATGATTCATGATTCATGATTCATGATTCATGATTTATGATTCATGATTCATGATTCAATTCATGATTCAATTCATCATTCATGAATCAATTTATGATTCATGATTCATGATTTATGATTCAATTCATGATTCATGATTCATGATTTAATTCATGATTAATGATTCATGATTCAATTCATGATTCAATTCATGATTCATGAATCATTTTATGATTCATGATTCATGATTCAATTCATGATTCATGATTCAATTCATGATTCATGATTCAATTCATGATTCATGATTTATGATTAATGATTCAATTCATGATTTATGATTCAATTCATGATTCGATTCCTGATTCAATTCATGATTCATGATTAGATTTATGATTCATGATTCATAAATTCAATTCATGATTCATGATTCATGATTCAGTTCATGATTCATGATTCATGATTCAATTCATGATTCATGATTCAATTCATGATTCATGATTCAAATTATGATTTAATTCATGATTAATGCTTCATGATTCAATTCATGATTCTATTCATGATTCATGAATAAATTTATGATTCATGATTCATGATTTATGATTCAATTCATGATTCATGATTCATGGTTCCTGATTCATGATTCATGATTCATGATTCATGATTCATGATTCAATTCATGATTCATGATTCATGATTCGATTCATGATTCATGATTCATGATTCAATTCATGATTCATGAATTATGATTCATGATTCAATAAATGATTCATGATTCAATTCATGATTCGATTCCTGATTCAATTCATGATTGATGATTCGATTTATGATTCATGATTCATAAATTCAATTCATGATTCATGATTCATGATTCATAAATTCAATTCATGATTCATGATTCATGATTCAATTCATGATTCATGATTCGATTCATGATTCTTGATTCATGATTCATGATTCGATTCATGATTCATGATTCAAGATTCAATTCATAATTCATGATTCATGATTCAATTCATGATTCATGATTCGATTCATGATTCTTGATTCATGATTCATGATTCAATTCATGATTCATGATTCAATTCATGATTCGATTCCTGATTCATTTCATGATTCATGATTTGATTTATGATTCATGATTCAATTCATCATTCATGATTCATGATTCAATTCATGATTCATGATTTATGATTAATGATGCAATTCATGATTTATGATTCAATTCATGATTCGATTCCTGATTCAATTCATGATTCATGATTAGATTTATGATTCATGATTCATAAATTCAATTCATGATTCATGATTCATGATTCAATTCATGATTCATGATTCATGATTCAATTCATGATTCATGATTCATGATTCAATTCATGATTCATGATTCAATTCATGATTCATGATTCATGATTCAATTCATGGTTCATGATTTATGATTAATGATTCAATTAATGATTTATAATTCAATTCATGATTCGATTCCTGATTCAATTCATGATTCATGATTAGATTTATGATTCATGATTCATAAATTCAATTCATGATTCATGATTCATGATTCAATTCATGATTCATGATTCATGATTCAATTCATGATTCATGATTCAATTCATGACTCATGATTCAAATTATGATTCAATTCATGATTCATGGTTCATGATTAATGATTCAATTCATGATTCAATACATGATTCAATTCATGATTCATGATTCGATCCATGATTCATAATTCAATTCATTAATCATAATTCATGATTAATGATTCATGATTCATGATTCAATTCATGATTCATGATTCATAAATTCAATTCATGATTCATGATTCATGATTCAATTCATGATTCATGATTCATGATTCAATTCATGATTCATGATTCAAATTATGATTTAATTCATGATTAATGCTTCATGATTCAATTCATGATTCAATTCATGATTCATGAATAAATTTATGATTCATGATTCATGATTTATGATTCAATTCATGATTCATGATTCATGGTTCCTGATTCATGATTCATGATTCATGATTAATGATTCATGATTCAATTCATGATTCATGATTCATGATTCGATTCATGATTCATGATTCATGATTCAATTCATGATTCATGAATTATGATTCATGATTCAATAAATGATTCATGATTCAATTCATGATTCGATTCCTGATTCAATTCATGATTGATGATTCGATTTATGATTCATGATTCATAAATTCAATTCATGATTCATGATTCATGATTCAATTCATGATTCATGATTCATGATTCGATTCATGATTCATGATTCAAGATTCAATTCATAATTCATGATTTATGATTCAATTCATGATTCGATTCCTGATTCAATTCATGATTCATGATTAGATTTATGATTCATGATTCATAAATTCAATTCATGATTCATGATTCATGATTCAGTTCATGATTCATGATTCATGATTCAATTCATGATTCATGATTCAATTCATGATTCATGATTCAAATTATGATTTAATTCATGATTAATGCTTCATGATTCAATTCATGATTCTATTCATGATTCATGAATAAATTTATGATTCATGATTCATGATTTATGATTCAATTCATGATTCATGATTCATGGTTCCTGATTCATGATTCATGATTCATGATTCATGATTCATGATTCAATTCATGATTCATGATTCATGATTCGATTCATGATTCATGATTCATGATTCAATTCATGATTCATGAATTATGATTCATGATTCAATAAATGATTCATGATTCAATTCATGATTCGATTCCTGATTCAATTCATGATTGATGATTCGATTTATGATTCATGATTCATAAATTCAATTCATGATTCATGATTCATGATTCATAAATTCAATTCATGATTCATGATTCATGATTCAATTCATGATTCATGATTCGATTCATGATTCTTGATTCATGATTCATGATTCGATTCATGATTCATGATTCAAGATTCAATTCATAATTCATGATTCATGATTCAATTCATGATTCATGATTCGATTCATGATTCTTGATTCATGATTCATGATTCATGATTCAATTCATGATTCATGATTCAATTCATGATTCGATTCCTGATTCATTTCATGATTCATGATTTGATTTATGATTCATGATTCAATTCATCATTCATGATTCATGATTCAATTCATGATTCATGATTTATGATTAATGATGCAATTCATGATTTATGATTCAATTCATGATTCGATTCCTGATTCAATTCATGATTCATGATTAGATTTATGATTCATGATTCATAAATTCAATTCATGATTCATGATTCATGATTCAATTCATGATTCATGATTCATGATTCAATTCATGATTCATGATTCATGATTCAATTCATGATTCATGATTCAATTCATGATTCATGATTCATGATTCAATTCATGGTTCATGATTTATGATTAATGATTCAATTAATGATTTATAATTCAATTCATGATTCGATTCCTGATTCAATTCATGATTCATGATTAGATTTATGATTCATGATTCATAAATTCAATTCATGATTCATGATTCATGATTCAATTCATGATTCATGATTCATGATTCAATTCATGATTCATGATTCAATTCATGACTCATGATTCAAATTATGATTCAATTCATGATTCATGGTTCATGATTAATGATTCAATTCATGATTCAATACATGATTCAATTCATGATTCATGATTCGATCCATGATTCATAATTCAATTCATTAATCATAATTCATGATTCAATTCATGATTCATGATTCATGATTCAATTCATGATTCATGATTCAATTCATGATTCATGATTCAAATTATGATTTAATTAATGATTAATGCTTCATGATTCAATTCATGATTCAATTCATGATTCATGAATAAATTTATGATTCATGATTCATGATTTATGATTCAATTCATGATTCATGATTCATGGTTCCTGATTCATGATTCATGATTCATGATTCATGATTCATGATTCAATTCATGATTCATGATTCATGATTCGATTCATGATTCATGATTCATGATTCAATTCATGATTCATGAATTATGATTCATGATTCAATAAATGATTCATGATTCAATTCATGATTCGATTCCTGATTCAATTCATGATTGATGATTCGATTTATGATTCATGATTCATAAATTCAATTCATGATTCATGATTCATGATTCAATTCATGAATCATGATTCATGATTCGATTCATGATTCATGATTCAAGATTCAATTCATAATTCATGATTCATGATTCAATTCATGATTCATGCTTCATGATTCATGATTCAATTCATGATTCATGATTCAATTCATGATTCAATTCATGATTCGATTCCTGATTCATTTTATGATTCATGATTCGATTTATGATTCATGATTCAATTCATCATTCATGATTCATGATTCAATTCATGATTCATGATTTATGATTAATGATGCAATTCATGATTTATGATTCAATTCATGATTCGATTCCTGATTCAATTCATGATTCATGATTAGATTTATGATTCATGATTCATAAATTCAATTCATGATTCATGATTCAATTCATGATTCATGATTCATGATTCAATTCATGATTCATGATTCATGATTCAATTCATGATTCATGATTCAATTCATGATTCATGATTCATGATTCAATTCATGGTTCATGATTTATGATTAATGATTCAATTCATGATTTATGATTCAATTCATGATTCGATTCCTGATTCAATTCATGATTCATGATTAGATTTATGATTCATGATTCATAAATTCAATTCATGATTCATGATTCATGATTCAATTCATGATTCATGATTCATGATTGAATTCATGATTCATGATTCAATTCATGACTCATGATTCAAATTATGATTCAATTCATGATTCAATTCATGATTCATGATTCGATCCATGATTCATAATTCAATTCATGATTCATAATTCATGATTAATGATTCATGATTCATGATTCAATTCATGATTCATTATTCATGATTCAATTCATGATTCATGATTCGATTCATGATTCTTGATTCATGATTCATAATTCAATTCATGATTCATGATTCAATTCATGATTCATGATTCGATTCATGATTCATGATTCATGATTCAATTCATGATTCATGATTCATGATTCAATTTATGATTCATGATTCATGATTCAATTCATGATTCAATTCATGATTCATGATTCATGATTCAATTTATGATTCATTATTCATAATTCAATTCATGATTCAATTCATGATTCATGATTCAAGATTCAATTCATGATTTATGATTCAATTCATGATTCATGATTCATGATTCATGATTCATGATTCGATTCATGATTCGTGATTCATGATTCAATTTATGATTCCTGATTCATGATTCGATTCATGATTCATGATTCAATTCATGATTCATGATTCGATTCATGATTCCTGATTCCTGATTCAATTCATGATTCATGATTTAAGTCATGATTCATGGTTCAATTCATGATTCATGATTTGATTCATGATTCGATTCATGATTCAATTCAAGATTCATGTTTCAATTCATGATTCATGATTCGATTCATGATTCATGATTCATGATTCATGATTCAATTCATGATTCATGATTCATGATTCAATTCATGATTCATGATTCATGATTCATGATTCATGATTCAATTCATATTTCACGATTCGATTCATGATTCTTGAATCATGATTCATGATTCGATTCATGATTCATGATTCAATTCATGATTAAATTCATGATTCATGATTCGATTCATGATTCATGATTCAATTCATTATTCATGATTCATGATTCAATTCATGATTCATGATTCATGATTCGATTCATGTTTCATGATTCAATTCATGATTCATGATTAAAGATTTATGATTCAATTCATGATTTATGATTCATGATTCAATTCATGATTCATGATTCGATTCATGATTCATGATTCAATTTATGATTCATGATTTATGATTCAATTCATGATTCATGATTCAATTCATGATTCATGATTCATGATTCAATTCATGATTTATGATTCGATTCATGATTCATGATTCAATTCATGATTCATGATTCATGATTCATGATTTAATTCATGATTAATGCTTCATGATTCAATTCATGATTCAATTCATGATTCATGATTCATGATTTATGATTCAATTCATTATTCATGATTCATGGTTCCTGATTCATGATTCATGATTCATGATTCATGATTCAATTCATGATTCATGATTCATGATTCGATTCATGATTCATGATTAATGATTCAAGTCATGATTCCTGATTCATGATTCAATTCATGATTTAATTCATGATTCATGATTTGATTCATGATTCATGATTCAATTCATGATTCATGATTAATGATTCAATTCATAAATCATGGTTCAATTCATGATTCATGATTCAAGATTCATGATTCAATTCATGATTCATGATTCGATTCATGATTCTTGATTCATGATTCATGATTCATGATTTGATTCATGATTCATGATTCATGATTCAATTCATGATTCATGATTCAATTCATGATTCATGATTCAATTCATGATTCATGATTCATGATTCATGATTTATGATTCATGATTCATGATTTAATTCATGATCAATGATTCATGATTCAATTCATGATTATATTCATGATTCATGAATCAATTTATGATTCATGATTCATGATTTATGATTCAATTCATGATTCATGATTCATGATTTAATTCATGATTAATGATTCATGATTCAATTCATGATTCAATTCATGATTCATGAATCATTTTATAATTCATGATTCATGATTCATGATTCAATTCATGATTCATGATTCAATTCATGATTCAAGATTCATGATTCAATTCATGATTCATGATTTATGATTAATGATTCAATTCATGATTCGATTCCTGATTAAATTCATGATTCACGATTAGATTTATGATTCATGATTCATAAATTCAATTCATGATTCATGATTCATGATTCAATTCATGATTCATGATTCAATTCATGATTCATGATTCAAATTATGATTCAATTCATGATTCATGGTTCATGATTAATGATTCAATTCATGATTCAATTCATGATTCAATTCATGATTCATGATTCGATCCATGATTCATAATTCAATTCATGATTCATAATTCATGATTCATAATTCATAATTCATGATTCAATTCATGATTCATTATTCATTATTCAATTCATGATTCATGATTCGATTTATGATTCTTGATTCATGATTCATGATTCAATTCATGATTCATGATTCATGATTCAATTCATGATTCATGATTCATGATTCATGATTCATGATTCATGATTCATGATTTAATTCATGATTAATGCTTCATGATTCAATTCATGATTCAATTCATGATTCATGATTCATGATTTATGATTCAATTCATTATTCATGATTCATGGTTCCTGATTCATGATTCATGATTCATGATTCATGATTCAATTCATGATTCATGATTCATGATTCGATTCATGATTCATGATTAATGATTCAAGTCATGATTCCTGATTCATGATTCAATTCATGATTTAATTCATGATTCATGATTTGATTCATGATTCATGATTCAATTCATGATTCATGATTAATGATTCAATTCATAAATCATGGTTCAATTCATGATTCATGATTCAAGATTCATGATTCAATTCATGATTCATGATTCGATTCATGATTCTTGATTCATGATTCATGATTCATGATTTGATTCATGATTCATGATTCATGATTCAATTCATGATTCATGATTCAATTCATGATTCATGATTCAATTCATGATTCATGATTCATGATTCATGATTTATGATTCATGATTTAATTCATGATTATATTCATGATTCATGAATCAATTTATGATTCATGATTCATGATTTATGATTCAATTCATGATTCATGATTCATGATTTAATTCATGATTAATGATTCATGATTCAATTCATGATTCAATTCATGATTCATGAATCATTTTATAATTCATGATTCATGATTCATGATTCAATTCATGATTCATGATTCAATTCATGATTCAAGATTCATGATTCAATTCATGATTCATGATTTATGATTAATGATTCAATTCATGATTCGATTCCTGATTAAATTCATGATTCACGATTAGATTTATGATTCATGATTCATAAATTCAATTCATGATTCATGATTCATGATTCAATTCATGATTCATGATTCAATTCATGATTCATGATTCAAATTATGATTCAATTCATGATTCATGGTTCATGATTAATGATTCAATTCATGATTCAATTCATGATTCAATTCATGATTCATGATTCGATCCATGATTCATAATTCAATTCATGATTCATAATTCATGATTCATAATTCATAATTCATGATTCAATTCATGATTCATTATTCATTATTCAATTCATGATTCATGATTCGATTTATGATTCTTGATTCATGATTCATGATTCAATTCATGATTCATGATTCATGATTCAATTCATGATTCATGATTCATGATTCATGATTCATGATTCAATTCATATTTCACGATTCGATTCATGATTCTTGAATCATGATTCATGATTCGATTCATGATTCATGATTCAATTCATGATTAAATTCATGATTCATGATTCGATTCATGATTCATGATTCAATTCATTATTCATGATTCATGATTCAATTCATGATTCATGATTCATGATTCGATTCATGTTTCATGATTCAATTCATGATTCATGATTAAAGATTCATGATTCAATTCATGATTTATGATTCATGATTCAATTCATGATTCATGATTCGATTCATGATTCATGATTCAATTTATGATTCATGATTTATGATTCAATTCATGATTCATGATTCAATTCATGATTCATGATTCATGATTCAATTCATGATTTATGATTCGATTCATGATTCATGATTCAATTCATGATTCATGATTCATGATTCATGATTTAATTCATGATTAATGCTTCATGATTCAATTCATGATTCAATTCATGATTCATGATTCATGATTTATGATTCAATTCATTATTCATGATTCATGGTTCCTGATTCATGATTCATGATTCATGATTCATGATTCAATTCATGATTCATGATTCATGATTCGATTCATGATTCATGATTAATGATTCAAGTCATGATTCCTGATTCATGATTCAATTCATGATTTAATTCATGATTCATGATTTGATTCATGATTCATGATTCAATTCATGATTCATGATTAATGATTCAATTCATAAATCATGGTTCAATTCATGATTCATGATTCAAGATTCATGATTCAATTCATGATTCATGATTCGATTCATGATTCTTGATTCATGATTCATGATTCATGATTTGATTCATGATTCATGATTCATGATTCAATTCATGATTCATGATTCAATTCATGATTCATGATTCAATTCATGATTCATGATTCATGATTCATGATTTATGATTCATGATTCATGATTTAATTCATGATCAATGATTCATGATTCAATTCATGATTATATTCATGATTCATGAATCAATTTATGATTCATGATTCATGATTTATGATTCAATTCATGATTCATGATTCATGATTTAATTCATGATTAATGATTCATGATTCAATTCATGATTCAATTCATGATTCATGAATCATTTTATAATTCATGATTCATGATTCATGATTCAATTCATGATTCATGATTCAATTCATGATTCAAGATTCATGATTCAATTCATGATTCATGATTTATGATTAATGATTCAATTCATGATTCGATTCCTGATTAAATTCATGATTCACGATTAGATTTATGATTCATGGTTCATAAATTCAATTCATGATTCATGATTCATGATTCAATTCATGATTCATGATTCAATTCATGATTCATGATTCAAATTATGATTCAATTCATGATTCATGGTTCATGATTAATGATTCAATTCATGATTCAATTCATGATTCAATTCATGATTCATGATTCGATCCATGATTCATAATTCAATTCATGATTCATAATTCATGATTCATAATTCATAATTCATGATTCAATTCATGATTCATTATTCATTATTCAATTCATGATTCATGATTCGATTTATGATTCTTGATTCATGATTCATGATTCAATTCATGATTCATGATTCATGATTCAATTCATGATTCATGATTCAATTCATGATTCATGATTCATGATTCATGATTCATGATTTATGATTCATGATTCATGATTTAATTCATGATCAATGATTCATGATTCAATTCATGATTCAATTCATGATTCATGATTCGATTCATGATTCTTGATTCATGATTCATGATTCATGATTTGATTCATGATTCATGATTCATGATTCAATTCATGATTCATGATTCATGATTCAATTCATGATTCATGATTCAATTTATGATCCATTATTCAATTCATGATTCATGATTCAATTCATCATTCATGATTCAATTCATGATTCGATTCCTGATTCATTTCATGATTCATGATTTGATTTATGATTCATGATTCAATTCATCATTCATGATTCATGATTCAATTCATGATTCATGATTTATGATTCATGATTCATGATTCAATTCATGATTCAATTCATCATTCATGAATCAATTTATGATTCATGATTCATGATTTATGATTCAATTCATGATTCATGATTCATGATTCATGATTTAATTCATGATTAATGATTCATGATTCAATTCATGATTCAATTCATGATTCATGAATCATTTTATGATTCATGATTCATGATTCAATTCATGATTCATGATTCAATTCATGATTCATGATTCATGATTCAATTCATGATTCATGATTTATGATTAATGATTCAATTCATGATTTATGATTCAATTCATGATTCGATTCCTGATTCAATTCATGATTCATGATTAGATTTATGATTCATGATTCATAAATTCAATTCATGATTCATGATTCATGATTCAATTCATGATTCATGATTCAATTCATGATTCAAATTATGATTTAATTCATGATTAATGCTTCATGATTCAATTCATGATTCTATTCATGATTCATGAATAAATTTATGATTCATGATTCATGATTTATGATTCAATTCATGATTCATGATTCATGGTTCCTGATTCATGATTCATGATTCATGATTCATGATTCAATTCATGATTCATGATTCATGATTCGATTCATGATTCATGATTCATGATTCAATTCATGATTCATGAATTATGATTCATGATTCAATAAATGATTCATGATTCAATTCATGATTCGATTCCTGATTCAATTCATGATTGATGATTCGATTTATGATTCATGATTCATAAATTCAATTCATGATTTATGATTCATGATTCAATTCATGATGTTTTATGATTCGATTCATGATTCTTGATTCATGATTCATGATTCGATTCATCATTCATGATTCAAGATTCAATTCATAATTCATGATTCATGATTCAATTCATGATTCATGCTTCATGATTCATGATTCAATTCATGATTCATGATTCAATTCATGATTCATGATTCAATTCATGATTCGATTCCTGATTCATTTCATGATTCATGATTTGATTTATGATTCATGATTCAATTCATCATTCATGATTCATGATTCAATTCATGATTCATGATCCATGATTCAATTCATGATTCATGATTCAATTCATGATTCATGATTCATGATTCAATTCATGGTTCATGATTTATGATTAATGATTCAATTCATGATTTATGATTCAATTCATGATTTGATTCCTGATTCAATTCATGATTCATGATTAGATTTATGATTCATGATTCATAAATTCAATTCATGATTCATGATTCATGATTCAATTCATGATTCATGATTCATGATTCAATTCATGATTCATGATTCAATTCATGACTCATGATTCAAATTATGATTCAATTCATGATTCATGGTTCATGATTAATGATTCAATTCATGATTCAATACATGATTCAATTCATGATTCATGATTCGATCCATGATTCATAATTCAATTCATGATTCATAATTCATGATTAATGATTCATGATTCATGATTCAATTCATGATTCATGATTCATGATTCAATTCATGATTCATGATTCAATTCATGATTCATGATTCAAATTATGATTTAATTCATGATTAATGCTTCATGATTCAATTCATGATTCAATTCATGATTCATGAATAAATTTATGATTCATGATTCATGATTTATGATTCAATTCATGATTCATGATTCATGGTTCCTGATTCATGATTCATGATTCATGATTCAATTCATGATTCATGATTCATGATTCGATTCATGATTCATGATTCATGATTCAATTCATGATTCATGAATTATGATTCATGATTCAATAAATGATTCATGATTCAATTCATGATTCGATTCCTGATTCAATTCATGATTGATGATTCGATTTATGATTCATGATTCATAAATTCAATTCATGATTCATGATTCATGATTCAATTCATGATTCATGATTCATGATTCGATTCATGATTCATGATTCAAGATTCAATTCATAATTCATGATTCATGATTCAATTCATGATTCATGCTTCATGATTCATGATTCAATTCATGATTCATGATTCAATTTATGATTCAATTCATGATTCGATTCCTGATTCATTTCATGATTCATGATTCGATTTATGATTCATGATTCAATTCATCATTCATGATTCATGATTCAATTCATGATTCATGATTTATGATTAATGATGCAATTCATGATTTATGATTCAATTCATGATTCGATTCCTGATTCAATTCATGATTCATGATTAGATTTATGATTCATGATTCATAAATTCAATTCATGATTCATGATTCAATTCATGATTCATGATTCATGATTCAATTCATGATTCATGATTCATGATTCAATTCATGATTCATGATTCAATTCATGATTCATGATTCATGATTCAATTCATGGTTCATGATTTATGATTAATGATTCAATTCATGATTTATGATTCAATTCATGATTCGATTCCTGATTCAATTCATGATTCATGATTAGATTTATGATTCATGATTCATAAATTCAATTCATGATTCATGATTCATGATTCAATTCATGATTCATGATTCATGATTCAATTCATGATTCATGATTCAATTCATGACTCATGATTCAAATTATGATTCAATTCATGATTCAATTCATGATTCATGATTCGATCCATGATTCATAATTCAATTCATGATTCATAATTCATGATTAATGATTCATGATTCATGATTCAATTCATGATTCATTATTCATGATTCAATTCATGATTCATGATTCGATTCATGATTAATGATTCATGATTCATGATTCAATTCATGATTCATGATTCATGATTCAATTCATGATTCATGATTCAATTTATAATTCATGATTCTTGATTCAATTCATGATTCAATTCATGATTCATGATTCATGATTCAATTTATGATTCAATATTCATAATTCAATTCATGATTCAATTCATGATTCATGATTCAAGATTCAATTCATGATTTATGATTCAATTCATGATTCATGATTCATGATTCATGATTCATGATTCGATTCATGATTCGTGATTCATGATTCAATTTATGATTCCTGATTCATGATTCGATTCATGATTCATGATTCAATTCATGATTCATGATTCGATTCATGATTCCTGATTCCTGATTCAATTCATGATTCATGATTTAAGTCATGATTCATGGTTCAATTCATGATTCATGATTTGATTCATGATTCGATTCATGATTCAATTCAAGATTCATGTTTCAATTCATGATTCATGATTCGATTCATGATTCATGATTCATGATTCATGATTCAATTCATGATTCATGATTCATGATTCAACTCATGATTCATGATTCATGATTCATGATTCATGATTCAATTCATGATTCACGATTCGATTCATGATTCTTGAATCATGATTCATGATTCGATTCATGATTCATGATTCAATTCATGATTAAATTCATGATTCATGATTCGATTCATGATTCATGATTCAATTCATTATTCATGATTCATGATTCAATTCATGATTCATGATTCATGATTCGATTCATGATTCATGATTCAATTCATGATTCATGATTAAAGATTCATGATTCAATTCATGATTTATGATTCATGATTCAATTCATGATTCATGATTCGATTCATGATTCATGATTCAATTTATGATTCATGATTTATGATTCAATTCATGATTCATGATTCAATTCATGATTCATGATTCATGATTCAATTCATGATTTATGATTCGATTCATGATTCATGATTCAATTCATGATTCATGATTCATGATTCATGATTTAATTCATGATTAATGCTTCATGATTCAATTCATGATTCAATTCATGATTCATGATTCATGATTTATGATTCAATTCATTATTCATGATTCATGGTTCCTGATTCATGATTCATGATTCATGATTCATGATTCAATTCATGATTCATGATTCATGATTCGATTCATGATTCATGATTCATGATTCAAGTCATGATTCATGATTTATGATTCATGATTCAATAAATGATTCATGATTCAATTCATGATTCGATTCCTGATTCAATTCATGATTGATGATTCGATTTATGATTCATGATTCATAAATTCAATTCATGATTCAATTCATGATTCATGATTTGATTCATGATTCTTGATTCATGATTATTGATTCAATTCATGATTCATGATTCGATTCATGATTCTTGATTCATGATTCATGATTCGATTCATGATTCATGATTCAAGATTCAATTCATAATTCATGATTCATGATTCAATTCATGATTCATGCTTCATGATTGATGATTCAATTCATGATTCATGATTCAATTCATGATTCATGATTCAATTCATGATTCGATTCCTGATTCATTTCATGATTCATGATTCGTTTTATGATTCTTGATTCATGATTCAATTCATGATTCATGATTCATGATTCAATTCATGATTCATGATTAATGATTCAATTCATTAATTCAATTCATGATTCAATTCATGATTCATGATTCATTTCATGATTCAATTCATGATTCATGATTTGATTCCTGATTCATGATTCAATTAATGATTTAATTCATGATTCATGATTTGATTCATGATTCATAATTCAAATCATGATTCATGATTAATGATTCAATTCATAAATCATGATTCAATTCATGATTCATGATTCAAGATTCATGATTCAATTCATGATTCATGATTCGATTCATGATTCTTGATTCATGATTCATGATTCATGATTTGATTCATGATTCATGATTCATGATTCAATTCATGATTCATGATTCATGATTCAATTCATGATTCATGATTCAATTCATGATTCATGATTCATGATTCATGATTTATGATTCATGATTCATGATTTAATTCATGATCAATGATTCATGATTCAATTCATGATTATATTCATGATTCATGAATCAATTTATGATTCATGATTCATGATTTATGATTCAATTCATGATTCATGATTCATGATTTAATTCATGATTCAATTCATGATTCAATTCATGATTCATGAATCATTTTATAATTCATGATTCATGATTCATGATTCAATTCATGATTCATGATTCAATTCATGATTCATGATTCATGATTCAATTCATGATTCATGATTTATTATTAATGATTCAATTCATGATTCATGATTCAATTCATGATTCGATTCCTGATTCAATTCATGATTCATGATTAGATTTATGATTCATGATTCATAAATTCAATTCATGATTCATGATTCATGATTCAATTCATGATTCATGATTCAATTCATGATTCATCATTCAAATTATGATTCAATTCATGATTCATGGTTCATGATTAATGATTCAATTCATGATTCAATTCATGATTCAATTCATGATTCATGATTCGATCCATGATTCATAATTCAATTCATGATTCATAATTCATGATTCATGATTCATGATTCAATTCATGATTCATTATTCATGATTCAATTCATGATTCATGATTCGATTTATGATTCTTGATTCATGATTCATGATTCAATTCATGATTCATGATTCATGATTCAATTCATGATTCATGATTCGATTCATGATTCATGATTCATGATTCAATTCATGATTCATGATTCAATTTATGATTCATGATTCATGATTCAATTCATGATTCAATTCATGAGTCATGATTCATGATTCAATTTATGATTCATTATTCATAATTCAATTCATGATTCAATTCATGATTCATGATTCAAGATTCAATTCATGATTTATGATTCAATTCATGATTCATGACTCATGATTCGATTCATGATTCGTGATTCATGATTCAATTTATGATTCCTGATTCATGATTCGATTCATGATTCATGATTCAATTCATGATTCATGATTCGATTCATGATTCCTGATTCCTGATTCAATTCATGATTCATGATTTAAGTCATGATTCATGATTCAATTCATGATTCAATTCATGATTCATGATTCAATTTATGATTCATGATTCATGATTCATGATTCAATTCATGATTCATGATTCAATTCATAATTCAATTCATGATTCGTGATTCAATTCATGATTCATAATTCAACTCATGATTCAATTCATAATTCATGATTCTTGATTTGATTCATGATTCATGATTCGATTCATGATTCATGATTCAATTCATGATTCCTGATTTATGATTCAATTCATGATTCATGATTTAATTCATGATTCATGATTCAAGATTCATGATTCAATTCATGATTCGATTCATGATTCATGATTCATGATTCAATTTATGATTCATGATTCATGATTCAATTCATAATTCAATTCATGATTCATGATTCATGATTCAATTCATGATTCATGATTCATTATTCACTTCATGATTTATATTTCAATTCATAATTCATGATTCAATTCATGATTCGATTCCTGATTCAATTCATGATTCATGATTCGATTTATGATTCATGATTCTATTCATTATTCATGATTCATGAATCAATTCATAACTCATGATTCGATATATGATTCATGATTCATGATTCATGATTCATGATTCATCATTCATGAATTAATACATGATTCATGATTGAATTCATGATTCAATTCATGATTCATGATTCATGATTCAATTCATGATTGAATTCATGATTGAATTCATGATTCATGATTCATGATTCGATTCATGATTCATGATTCATGATTTAATTCATGATTCAATTCATGATTCAATTCATGATTCATGATTCATGATCAGATTCATGATTCATGAATCATGATTCAATTCATGATTCATGATTCATGATTCAAATTATGATTTAATTCATGATTCATGATTCATGAATAATGATTCAATTCATGATTCAATTCAAGATTAATGATTCGATTCATGAATAATGATTCAATTCATGATTCAATTCATGATTCATGATTCATGATTCAATTCATGATTCATGATTCAATTCATGATTCATGATTCATGATTCAATTCATGATTCAATTTATGATTCATGATTCAATTCATGATTCATGATTCAATTCATGATTCAATTTATGATTCATGATTCAATTCATGATTCATGATTCAATTCATGATTCAATTCATGATTCATGATTCAAGATTCGATTCATGATTCATGATTCAATTCATGATTCATGATTCATGATTCATGATTCGATTCATGATTCATGATTTATGATTCATGATTCAATTCATAATTCATGATTTGATTCATGATTTTTGATTCATGATTTATGATTCGATTCATGATTCATGATTTTATTCATGATTTATGATTCATTACTCATGATTCAATTCATTAATTATGATTCATGATTCAATTCATGATTCGTGCTTCATGATTGATGATTCAATTCATGATTCATGATTCAATTCATGATTCATGATTCAATTCATGATTCGATTCCTGATTCATTTCATGATTCATGATTCGATTTATGATTCTTGATTCATGATTCAATTCATGATTCATGATTCATGATTCAATTCATGATTCATGATTAATGATTCAATTCATGATTCAATTCATGATTCAATTCATGATTCATGATTCATTTCATGATTCAATTCATGATTCATGATTTGATTCCTGATTCATGATTCAATTCATGATTCAATTCATGATTCATGATTCGATTCATGATTCATGATTCAATTCATGATTCATGATTCATGATTCATGATTCATGATTAATGATTCAATTCATAAATCATGATTCAATTCATGATTCATGATTCAAGATTCATGATTCAATTCATGATTCATGATTCGATTCATGATTCTTGATTCATGATTCAAGATTCATGATTTGATTCATGATTCATGATTCATGATTCAATTCATGATTCATGATTCAATTCATGATTCATGATTCATGATTCATGATTTATGATTTATGATTCATGATTTAATTCATGATCAATGATTCATGATTCAATTCATGATTCAATTCATGATTCATGAATCAATTTATGATTCATGATTCATTATTTATGATTCAATTCATGATTCATGATTCATGATTCATGATTCATGATTCATGATTCATGATTTAATTCATGATTAATGATTTATGATTCAATTTATGATTCAATTCATGATTCATGAATCATTTTATGATTCATGATTCATGATTCAATTCATGATTCATGATTTATGATTCATGATTCAATTCATGATTCATGATTCAATTCATGATTCGATTCCTGATTCAATTCATGATTCATGATTAGATTTATGATTCATGATTCATGATTCAATTCATGATTCATGATTCAATTCATGATTCATGATTCAAATTATGATTCAATTCATGATTCATGGTTCATGATTAATGATTCAATTCATGACTCAATTCATGATTCAATTCATGATTCATGATTCGATCCATGATTCATAATTCAATTCATGATTCATAATTCATGATTCATGATTCATGATTCATGATTCAATTCATGATTCATTATTCATGATTCAATTCATGATTCATGATTCGATTCATGATTCATGATTCATGATTCAGTTCATGATTCATGATTCATGATTCAATTTATGATTCATGATTCATGATTCAATTCATGATTCAATTCATGATTCATGATTCATGATTCAATTTATGATTCATTATTCATAATTCAATTCATGATTCAATTCATGATTCATGATTCAAGATTCAATTCATGATTTATGATTCAATTCATGATTCATGATTCATGATTCATGATTAATGATTCGATTCATGATTCGTGATTCATGATTCAATTTATGATTCCTGATTCATGATTCGATTCATGATTCATGATTCAATTCATGATTCATGATTTGATTCATGATTCCTGATTCCTGATTCAATTCATGATTCATGATTTAAGTCATGATTCATGATTCAATTCATGATTCAGTTCATGATTCATGATTCATGATTCAAATTATGATTCATGATTAATGATTCATAATTCAATTCATGATTCATGATTCATGATTCAATTCATAATTCAATTCATGATTTGTGATTCAATTCATAATTCATAATTCAACTCATGATTCAATTCATAATTCATGATTCATGATTCGATTCATGATTCATGATTCAATTCATGATTCATGATTCGATTCATGATTCATGATTCGATTCTTGATTCATGATTCATGATTCAATTTATGATTCATGATTCATGATTCAATTCATAATTCAATTCATGATTCATGATTCATGATTCAATTCATGATTCATGATTCATTATTCACTTCATGATTTATATTTCAATTCATAATTCATGATTCAATTCATGATTCGATTCCTGATTCAATTCATGATTCATGATTCGATTTATGATTCATGATTCTATTCATGATTCATGATTCATGAATCAATTCATAACTCATGATTCGATTTATGATTCATGATTCATGATTCATGATTCATGATTCATGAATTAATACATGATTCATGATTCAATTCATGATTCAGTTCATGATTCATGATTCATGATTCAATTCATGATTCAATTCATGATTCATGATTCATGATTCGATTCATGATTCATGATTCGATTCATGATTCATGATTCAATTCATGATTCAATTCATGATTAAATTCATGATTCATGATTCATGATTGGATTCATGATTCATGATTCATGATTTAATTCATGATTCATGATTCATGATTCAAATTATGATTTAATTCATGATTCATGATTAATGAATAATGATTCAATTCATGATTCAATTCAAGATTAATGATTCGATTCATGAATAATGATTCAATTCATGATTCAATTCATGATTCATGATTCATGATTCATGATTCAATTCATGATTCATGATTCATGATTCAAATTATGATTCATGATTCATGATTCAATTCATGATTCAATTTATGATTCATGATTCAATTCATGATTCATGATTCAATTCATGATTCAATTCATGATTCATGATTCAAGATTCGATTCATGATTCATGATTCAATTCATGATTCATGATTCATGATTCATGATTCATGATTCGATTCATGATTCATGATTTATGATTCATGATTCAACTCATAATTCATGATTTGATTCATGATTTTTGATTCATGATTTATGATTCGATTCATGATTCATGATTTTATTCATGATTTATGATTCATTACTCATGATTCAATTCATTAATCATGATTCATGATTCGATTCATGATTCATGATTCAATTCATGATTCGATTCCTGATTCATTTCATGATTCATGATTCGATTTATGATTCTTGATTCATGATTCAATTCATGATTCATGATTCAATTCATGATTCATGATTCATGATTCATTTCATGATTCAAATTATGATTCATGATTTGATTCCTGATTCATGATTCAATTCATGACTCATGATTCGATTCATGATTCATTTCATGATTCAAATTATGATTCATGATTTGATTCCTGATTCATGATTCAATTCATGACTCATGATTCGATTCATGATTCTTGATTCATGATTTGATTCATGATTCATGATTCGATTCATGATTCATGATTCGATTCATGATTCATGATTCGATTCATGATTCATGATTCAATTCATGATTCCTGATTCATGATTCAATTCATGATTCATGATTTAATTCATGATTCATGATTCAAGATTCATGATTCAATTCATGATTCGATTCATGATTCATGATTAAATTTATGAATTATGATTCATGATTCAATTCATAATTCAATTCATGATTCATGATTCATTATTCACTTCATGATTTATATTTAAATTCATAATTCATGATTCAATTCATGATTCGATTCCTGATTCAATTCATGATTCATGATTCGATTTATGATTCATGATTCTATTTATGATTCATGATTCATGATTCATCATTCATCATTCATCATTCATGAATTAATACATGATTCATGATTCAATTCATGATTCAATTCATGATTCATGATTCATGATTCAATTCATGATTCAATTCATGATTCAATTCATGATTCATGATTCATGATTCGATTCATGATTCATGATTCATGATTCAATTCATGATTCAATTCATGATTCAATTCATGATTCATGATTCATGATTCATGATTCATGATTGGATTCATGATTTAATTCATGATTCATGATTCATGATTCAAATTATGATTTAATTCATGATTCATGATTCATGAATAATGATTCAATTCATGATTCAATTCAAGATTAATGATTCGATTCATGAATAATGATTCAATTCATGATTCAATTCATGATTCAATTCATGATTCATGATTTAATTCATGATTCATGATTCAAGATTCATGATTCAATTCATGATTCGATTCATGATTCATGATTCATGATTCAATTCATGATTCATGATTCATGATTCAATTCATGATTCATGATTCATGATTCAATTCATGATTCAATTTATGATTCATGATTCAATTCATGATTCATGATTCAATTCATGATTCAATTCATGATTCATGATTCAAGATTCGTTTCATGATTCATGATTCAATTCATGATTCATGATTCATGATTCATGATTCATGATTCGATTCATGATTCATGATTTATGATTCATGATTCAACTCATAATTCATGATTTGATTCATGATTTTTGATTCATGATTTATGATTCGATTCATGATTCATGATTTTATTCATGATTTATGATTCATTACTCATGATTCAATTCATTAATCATGATTCATGATTCGATTCATGATTCATGATTCAATTCATGATTCGATTCCTGATTCATTTCATGATTCATGATTCGATTTATGATTCTTGATTCATGATTCAATTCATGATTCATGATTCATGATTCAATTCATGATTCATGATTCATGATTCATTTCATGATTCAAATTATGATTCATGATTTGATTCCTGATTCATGATTCAATTCATGACTCATGATTCGATTCATGATTCATTTCATGATTCAAATTATGATTCATGATTTGATTCCTGATTCATGATTCAATTCATGACTCATGATTCGATTCATGATTCTTGATTCATGATTTGATTCATGATTCATGATTCGATTCATGATTCATGATTCGATTCATGATTCATGATTCAATTCATGATTCCTGATTCATGATTCAATTCATGATTCATGATTTAATTCATGATTCATGATTCAAGATTCATGATTCAATTCATGATTCGATTCATGATTCATGATTCATGATTAAATTTATGAATTATGATTCATGATTCAATTCATAATTCAATTCATGATTCATGATTCATTATTCACTTCATGATTTATATTTCAATTCATAATTCATGATTCAATTCATGATTCGATTCCTGATTCAATTCATGATTCATGATTCGATTTATGATTCATGATTCTATTCATGATTCATGATTCATGAATCAATTCATAACTCATGATTCTATTTATGATTCATGATTCATGATTCATGATTCATCATTCATCATTTATGAATTAATACATGATTCATGATTCAATTCATAATTCAATTCATGATTCATGATTCATGATTCAATTCATGATTCAATTCATGATTCAATTCATGATTCATGATTCATGATTCGATTCATGATTCATGATTCATGATTCAATTCATGATTCAATTCATGATTCAATTCATGATTCATGATTCATGATTGGATTCATGATTCATGATTCATGATTTAATTCATGATTCATGATTCATGATTCAAATTATGATTTAATTCATGATTCATGATTCATGAATAATGATTCAATTCATGATTCAATTCAAGATTAATGATTCGATTCATGAATAATGATTCAATTCATGATTCAATTCATGATTCATGATTCATGATTCATGATTCAATTCATGATTCATGATTCAATTCATGATTCAATTTATGATTCATGATTCAATTCATGATTCATGATTCAATTCATGATTCAAATCATGATTCATGATTCAAGATTCGATTCATGATTCATGATTCAATTCATGATTCATGATTCATGATTCGATTCATGATTCATGATTTATGATTCATGATTCAACTCATAATTCATGATTTGATTCATGATTTTTGATTCATGATATATGATTCGATTCATGATTCATGATTTTATTCATGATTTATGATTCATTACTCATGATTCAATTCATTAATCCTGATTCATGATTCGATTCATGATTCATGATTCAATTCATGATTCGATTCCTGATTCATTTCATGATTCATGATTCGATTTATGATTCTTGATTCATGATTCAATTCATGATTCATGATTCATAATTCAATTCATGATTCATGATTCATGATTCATTTCATGATTCAAAGTATGATTCATGATTTGATTCCTGATTCATGATTCAATTCATGACTCATGATTCGATTCATGATTCATGATTCAATTCATGATTCATGATTCATGATTCAATTCATGATTCATGATTCATGATTCATGATTCATGATTCGATTCATGATTCATGATTCGATTCATGATTCTTGATTCATGATTCAAGATTCATGATTCAATTCATGATTCATGATTCGATTCATGATTCTTGATTCATGATTCAATTCATGATTCATTATTCATGATTCAATTCATGAATCATGATTCATGATTCAATTCATGATTCATGATTCAATTCATGATTCATGATTCATGATTCAATTCATGATTCATGATTCATGATTCATGATTCATGATTCATGATTTAATTCATGATTAATGATTCATGATTCAATTCATGATTCAATTCATTATTCATGAATCAATTTATGATTAATGATTCACGATTTATGATTCAATTCATGATTCATGATTCATGATTCATGATTCATGATTCGATTCATGATTCATGATTCAATTCATGATTCATGATTCAAGATTCAATTCATGATTCATGATTCATGATTCATCATTCATGATTCATGATTCAATTCATGATTCATGATTCATGATTCAATTCATGATTCATGATTCATGATTCGATTCATGATTCATGATTCGATTCATGATTCTTGATTCATGATTCAAGATTCATGATTCAATTCATGATTCATGATTCGATTCATGATTCTTGATTCATGATTCAATTCATGATTCATTATTCATGATTCAATTCATGAATCATGATTCATGATTCAATTCATGATTCATGATTCAATTCATGATTCATGATTCATGATTCAATTCATGATTCATGATTCATGATTCATGATTCATGATTTAATTCATGATTAATGATTCATGATTCAATTCATGATTCAATTCATTATTCATGAATCAATTTATGATTAATGATTCACGATTTATGATTCAATTCATGATTCATGATTCATGATTCATGATTCGATTCATGATTCATGATTCAATTCATGATTCATGAATCAATTTATGATTCATGATTCATGATTCATGATTCATGATTTAATTCATGATTAATGATTTATGATTCAATTCATGATTCATGAATCAGTTTATGATTCATGATTCATGATTCAATTCATGAATCATGATTCATGATTCATGATTCATGATTTATGATTTAATTCAAGATTCATGATTCATGATTAAATTCATGATTCAATTCATGATTCATGATTCAATTCAAGATTCATGATTCATGATTCAATTCATGATTCAATTCATGATTCATGATTCATGATTTGATTCATGATTCATGTTTCATGATTCATGATTCATGATTCATGATTCATGTTTCATGATTCATGATTCATGATTTGATTCATGATTCAATTCATGATTCAATTCATGATTCATGATTCATGATTCGATTCATGATTCAATTCAAGATTCATGATTTGATTCATGATTCATGATTCGATTTATGATTCATGATTCATTTCATGATTCATGATTTGATTCATGATTCAATTCATGATTCAATTCATGATTCATGATTCATGATTCGATTCATGATTCAATTCAAGATTCATGATTCAATTCATGATTCATGATTCATTTCATGATTCATGATTCATGATTCATGATTTAATTCATGATTCATGATTCGATTCATGATTCTTGATTCATGATTCATGATTCGATTCATGATTCATGATTCAATTCATGATTCAATTCATGATTCATGATTCAATTCATTATTCGATTCCTGATTCATTTCATGATTCATGATTCGATTTATCATTCTTGATTCATGATTCAATTCATGATTCATGATTAATGATTGAATTCATGATTCAATTTATGATTCGATTCATGATTCATGATTCAATTCATGATTCATTTCATGATTCATGATTCGATTCATGATTCATGATTCAATTCATTATTCATGATTCATGATTCAATTCATGATTCATGATTAATGATTCAATTCATGATTCAATTTATGATTCGATTCATGATTCATGATTCAATTCATGATTCATTTCATGACTCATGATTCGATTCATGATTCATGATTCAATTCATTATTCATGATTCATGATTCAATTCATGATTCATGATTCATAATTCGATTCATGATTCATGATTCGATTCATGATTCATGATTCAATTCATGATTCAATTCATGATTCATGAATCAATTTATGTTTCATGATTCATGATTTATGATTCATAATTCATTATTCAATTCATGATTCAATTCATGATTCATGATTCATGATTTGATTCATGATTCATGATTCATGATTCAAATCATGATTCATTATTCGATTCATGATTCATGATTCATGATTCATGATTCAATTCAAGATTCATGATTCATGATTTAATTCATGATTTAATTCATGATTCATGATTTGATTCGTGATTCATGATTCATGATTCATGATTCATGATTTATGATTCATTTCATGATTTATGATTTGATTCATGATTCAATTCATGATTCAATTCATGATTCATGATTCATGATTCGATTCATGATTCAATTCAAGATTCATGATTCGATTCATGATTCATGATTCGATTCATGATTCATTTCATGATTTATGATTTGATTCACGATTCAATTCATGATTCAATTCATGATTCAGGGATCATGATTCGATTCATGATTCAATTCAAGATTCATGTTTCAATTCATTTTTCATGATTCAATTCATGATTCATGATTCATGATTCATGATTCATGATTCAATTCATGATTCATGATTCGATTCATGATTCTTGATTCATGATTCATGATTTGATTCATAATTCATGATTCAATTCATGATTCAATTCATGATTCATGATTCGATTCATGATTCAACTCATTATTCATGATTCATGATTCATAATTCGATTCATGATTCATGATTCAATTCATGATTTATGATTAAAGATTCATGATTCAATTCATGATTCATGATTCATGATTCAATTCATGATTCATGATTCGATTCATGATTCATGATTCAATTCATGATTCACGATTCGATTCATGAATCTTGATTCATGATTCATGATTCAATTCATGATTTATGATTAAAGATTCATGATTCAATTCATGATTCATGATTCATGATTCAATTCATGATTCATGATTCGATTCATGATTCATGATTCAATTCATGATTCACGATTCGATTCATGAATCTTGATTCATGATTCATGATTCGATTCATGATTCATGATTCAATTTATGATTCATGATTTATGATTCAATTCATGATTCATGATTCAATTCATGATTCATGATTCATGATTCAATTCATGATTTATGATTCGATTCATGATTCATGATTCATGATTCAATTCATGATTCATGATTCATGATTCATGATTTAATTCATGATTAATGATTCATGATTCAATTCATGATTCATGAATAAGTTTATGATTCATGATTCATGATTTATGATTCAATTTATGATTCATGATTCATGGTTCCTGATTCATGATTCATGTTTCATGATTCATGATTCATGATTCGATTCATGATTCATGATTCGATTCATGATTCATGATTCATGATTTAATTCATGATTCATGATTCAATAAATGATTCATGATTCAATTCATGATTCGATTCCTGATTCAAATCATGATTGATAATTCGATTTATGATTCATAAATTCAATTCATGATTCATGATTCATAAATTCAATTCATGATTCATGATTCATGATTTGATTCATGATTCATGATTCATGAATCAATTCATGATTCATGATTCAATTCATGATTCATGATTCGATTCATGATTCTTGATTCATGATTCATGATTCATGATTCAAGATTCAATTCATAATTCATGATTCATGATTCAATTCATGATTCATGCTTCATGATTGATGATTCAATTCATGATTCGTGATTCAATTCATGATTCATGATTCAATTCATGATTCGATTCCTGATTCATTTCATGATTCATGATTCGATTTATGATTCTTGATTCATGATTCAATTCATGATTCATGATTAATGATTCAATAGATGATTCAATTCATGATTCAATTCATGATTCATGATTAATGATTCAATAGATGATTCAATTCATGATTCAATTCATGATTCATGATTCATTTCATGATTCAATTCATGATTCATGATTTGATTCCTGATTCATGATTCAATTCATGATTCAATTCATGATTCATGATTCGATTGATGATTCATGATTCAATTCATGATTCATGATTCATGATTAATGATTCAATTCATAAATCATGATTCAATTCATGATTCATGATTCAAGATTCATGATTCAATTCATGATTCATGATTCAATTCATGATTCGTGATTCATGATTCATGATTCATGATTCGATTCATGATTCATGATTCATGATTCATGATTCAATTCATGATTCATGATTCAATTCATGATTCATGATTCAATTCATGATTCAATTCATGATTCATGAATCAATTTATGATTCATGATTCATGATTCATGATTTAATTCATGAATCATGATTCATGATTCATGATTCATGATTTATGATTCAATTCAAGATTCATGATTCATGATTAAATTCATGATTAAATTCATGATTCATGATTCAATTCAAGATTCATGATTCATGATTCAATTCATGATTCAATTCATGATTCATGATTCATGATTTGATTCATGATTCATGTTTCATGATTCATGATTCATGATTCATGATTCATGTTTCATGATTCATGATTCATGATTTGATTCATGATTCATATCATGATTCAATTCATGATTCATGATTCATGATTCGATTCATGATTCAATTCAAGATTCATGATTTGATTCATGATTCATGATTCGATTTATGATTCATGATTCATGATTAATGATTCAATAGATGATTCAATTCATGATTCAATTCATGATTCATGATTAATGATTCAATAGATGATTCAATTCATGATTCAATTCATGATTCATGATTCATTTCATGATTCAATTCATGATTCATGATTTGATTCCTGATTCATGATTCAATTCATGATTCAATTCATGATTCATGATTCGATTGATGATTCATGATTCAATTCATGATTCATGATTCAAGATTCATGATTCAATTCATGATTCATGATTCAAGATTCATGATTCAATTCATGATTCATGATTCGATTCATGATTCGTGATTCATGATTCATGATTCATGATTCGATTCATGATTCATGATTCATGATTCATGATTCAATTCATGATTCATGATTCAATTCATGATTCATGATTCAATTCATGATTCAATTCATGAATCAATTTATGATTCATGATTCATGATTCATGATTCATGATTTAATTCATGATTAATGATTTATGATTCAATTCATGATTCATGAATCAGTTTATGATTCATGATTCATGATTCATGATTCAATTCATGAATCATGATTCATGATTCATGATTCATGATTTATGATTCAATTCAAGATTCATGATTCATGATTAAATTCATGATTCAATTCATGATTCATGATTCAATTCAAGATTCATGATTCATGATTCAATTCATGATTCATGATTCATGATTTAAATTATGATTCATGTTTCATGATTCATGATTCATGATTCATGATTCATGTTTCATGATTCATGATTCATGATTCATGATTCATGATTTGATTCATGATTCAATTCATCATTCAATTCATGATTCATGATTCGATTCATGATTCAATTCAAGATTCATGATTTGATTCATGATTCATGATTCGATTTATGATTCATGATTCATTTCATGATTCATGATTTGATTCATGATTCAATTCATGATTCAATTCATGATTCATGATTCATGATTCGATTCATGATTCAATTCAAGATTCATGATTCAATTCATGATTCATGATTCATGATTCGATTCATGATTCATGATTCATGATTCAATTCATGATTCATGATTCGATTCATGATTCTTGATTCATGATTCATGATTCGATTCATGATTCATGATTCAAGATTCAATTCATAATTCATGATCAATGATACAATTCATGATTCATGATTCATGATTCATGATTCAATTCATTATTCATGATTCAATTCATGATTCATGATTCAATTCATGATTCATGATTCAATTCATTATTCGATTCCTGTTTCATTTCATGATTCATGATTCGATTTATCATTCTTGATTCATGATTCAATTCATGACTCATGATTAATGATTCAATTCATGATTCAATTTATGATTCGATTCATGATTCATGATTCAATTCATGATTCATTTCATGATTCATGATTCGATTCATGATTCATGATTCAATTTATTATTCATGATTCATGATTCAATTCATGATTCATGATTCATAATTCGATTCATGATTCATGATTCGATTCATGATTCATGATTCAATTCATGATTCAATTCATGATTCATGAATCAATTTATGTTTCATGATTCATGATTTATGATTCATAATTCATTATTTAATTCATGATTCAATTCATGATTCATGATTCATGATTTGATTCATGATTCATGATTCATGATTCAAATCATGATTCATTATTCGATTCATGATTCATGATTCAATTCAAGATTCATGATTCATGATTTAATTCATGATTTAATTCATGATTCATGATTTGATTCGTGATTCATGATTCATGATTCATGATTCATGATTCATGATTCGATTCATGATTCAATTCAAGATTCATGATTCGATTCATGATTCATGATTTAATTCATGATTTAATTCATGATTCATGATTTGATTCGTGATTCATGATTCATGATTCATGATTCATGATTCATGATTCGATTCATGATTCAATTCAAGATTCATGATTCGATTCATGATTCATGATTCGATTCATGATTCATTTCATGATTTATGATTTGATTCACGATTCAATTCATGATTCAATTCATGATTCAGGGATCATGATTCGATTCATGATTCAATTCAAGATTCATGTTTCAATTCATGATTCATGATTTGATTCATGATTCATGATTCATGATTCATGATTCATGATTCATGATTCAATTCATGATTCATGATTCAATTCATGATTCATGATTCATGATTCATGATTCAATTCATGATTCATGATTTGATTCATGATTCTTGATTCATGATTCATGATTTGATTCATGATTCATGATTCAATTCATGATTCATGATTCAATTCATGATTCAATTCATGATTCATGATTCGATTCATGATTCAACTCATTATTCATGATTCATGATTCAATTTATGATTCATGATTCATGATTCATAATTCGATTCATGATTCATGATTCAATTCATGATTTATGATTAAAGACTCATGATTCAATTCATGATTCATGATTCATGATTCAATTCATGATTCATGATTCGATTCATGATTCATGATTCAATTCATGATTCATGATTCAAGATTCATGATTCAATTCATGATTCATGATTCGATTCATGAATCTTGATTCATGATTCATGATTCGATTCATGATTCATGATTCAATTTATGATTCATGATTCGATTCATGATTCATGATTCAATTTATGATTCATGATTTATGATTCAATTCATGATTCATGATTCAAATCATGATTCATGATTCATGATTCAATTCATGATTTATGATTCGATTCATGATTCATGATTCATGATTCAATTCATGATTCATGATTCATGATTCATGATTTAATTCATGATTAATGATTCATGATTCAATTCATGATTCAATTCATGATTCATGAATAAGTTTATGATTCATGATTCATGATTTATGATTCAATTTATGATTCATGATTCATGGTTCCTGATTCATGATTCATGTTTCATGATTCATGATTCATGATTCGATTCATGATTCATGATTCGATTCATGATTCATGATTCATGATTCAATTCATGATTCATGATTCAATAAATGATTCATGATTCAATTCATGATTCGATTCCTGATTCAAATCATGATTGATAATTCGATTTATGATTCATGATTCATAAATTCAATTCATGATTCATGATTCATAAATTCAATTCATGATTCATGATTCATGATTCGATTCATGATTCATGATTCATGAATCAATTCATGATTCATGATTCAATTCATGATTCGATTCATGATTCTTGATTCATGATTCATGATTCATGATTCAAGATTCAATTCATAATTCATGATTCATGATTCAATTCATGATTCATGCTTCATGATTGATGATTCAATTCATGATTCGTGATTCAATTCATGATTCATGATTCAATTCATGATTCGATTCCTGATTCATTTCATGATTCATGATTCGATTTATGATTCTTGATTCATGATTCAATTCATGATTCATGATTAATGATTCAATAGATGATTCAATTCATGATTCAATTCATGATTCATGATTCATTTCATGATTCAATTCATGATTCATGATTTGATTCCTGATTCCTGATTCAATTCATGATTCAATTCATGATTCATGATTCGATTGATGATTCATGATTCAATTCATGATTCATGATTCATGATTAATGATTCAATTCATAAATCATGATTCAATTCATGATTCATGATTCAAGATTCATGATTCAATTCATGATTCATGATTCGATTCATGATTCTTGATTCATGATTCATGATTCATGATTCGATTCATGATTCATGATTCATGATTCATTATTCAATTCATGATTCATGATTAAATTCATGATTCATGATTCAATTCATGATTCATGATTCATGATTCATGATTCATGATTCATGATTTATGATTCATGATTCATGATTTAATTCATGATCAATGATTCATGATTCAATTCATGATTCAATTCATGGTTCATGAATCAATTTATGATTCATGATTCATGATTCAATTCATGATTCATGATTCATGATTTATGATTCATGATTTAATTCATGATTAATGATTCATGATTAAATTCATGATTCAATTCATTATTCATGAATCAATTTATGATTCATGATTCATGATTTATGATTCAATTCATGATTTATGATTCATGATTCATGATTCATGATTCATGATTAATGATTCGATTCATGATTCATGATTCAATTCATGATTCATGAATCAAGATTCATGATTCAATTCATGATTCATGATTCGATTCATGATTCTTGATTCATGATTCGATTCATGATTCATTATTCATGATTCAATTCATGAATTATGATTCATGATTAAATTCATGATTCATGATTCATGATTCATGATTCATGATTCATGATTTAATTCATGATTAATGATTCATGATTCAATTCATGATTCAATTTATGATTCATGAATCAGTTTATGATTCATGATTCATAATTCGATTCATGATTCATGATTCAATTCATGATTTATGATTAAAGATTCATGATTCAATTCATGATTCATGATTCAATTCATGATTCATGATTCGATTCATGATTCATGATTCAATTCATGATTCATGATTCAAGATTCATGATTCAATTCATGATTCACGATTCGATTCATGAATCTTGATTCATGATTCATGATTCGATTCTTGATTCATGATTCAATTTATGATTCATGATTTATGATTCAATTCATGATTCATGATTCAATTCATGATTCATGATTCATGATTCAATTCATGATTTATGATTCGATTCATGATTCATGATTCATGATTCAATTCATGATTCATGATTCATGATTTAATTCATGATTAATGATTCATGATTCAATTCATGATTCAATTCATGATTCATGAATAAGTTTATGATTCATGATTCATGATTTATGATTCAATTCATGATTCATGATTCATGGTTCCTGATTCATGATTCATGTTTCATGATTCATGATTCATGATTCGATTCATGATTCATGATTCGATTCATGATTCATGATTCATGATTCAATTCATGATTCATGATTCATGATTCAATAAATGAATCATGATTCAATTCATGATTCGATTCCTGATTCAATTCATGATTGATAATTCGATTTATGATTCATGATTCATAAATTCAATTCATGATTCATGATTCATAAATTCAATTCATGATTCATGATTCATGATTCGATTCATGATTCATGATTCATGAATCAATTCATGATTCAATTCATGATTCATGATTCGATTCATGATTCTTGATTCATGATTCATGATTCAAGATTCAATTCATAATTTATGATTCATGATTCAATTCATGATTCATGCTTCATGATTGATGATTCAATTCATGATTCGTGATTCAATTCATGATTCATGATTCAATTCATGATTCGATTCCTGATTAATTTCATGATTCATGATTCGATTTATGATTCTTGATTCATGATTCAATTCATGATTCATGATTAATGATTCAATAGATGATTCAATTCATGATTCAATTCATGATTCATGATTCATTTCATGATTCAATTCATGATTCATGATTTGATTCCTGATTCATGATTCAATTCATGATTCAATTCATGATTCATGATTCGATTGATGATTCATGATTCAATTCATGATTCATGATTAATGGTTAATGATTCAATTCATAAATCATGATTCAATTCATGATTCATGATTCAAGATTCATGATTCAATTCATGATTCATTATTCGATTCATGATTCATGATTCATGATTCATGATTCAATTCATGATTCATGATTCAATTCATGATTCATGATTCAATTCATGATTCATGATTCATGATTTGAATTATGATTCATGTTTCATGATTCATGATTCATGATTCATGATTCATGTTTCATGATTCATGATTCATGATTCATGATTCATGATTTGATTCATGATTCAATTCATCATTCAATTCATGATTCATGATTCATGATTCGATTCATGATTCAATTCAAGATTCATGATTTGATTCATGATTCATGATTCGATTTATGATTCATGATTCATTTCATGATTCATGATTTGATTCATGATTCAATTCATGATTCAATTCATGATTCATGATTCATGATTCGATTCATGATTCAATTCAAGATTCATGATTCAATTCATGATTCATGATTCATGATTCGATTCATGATTCATGATTCATGATTCAATTCATGATTCATGATTCGATTCATGATTCTTGATTCATGATTCATGATTCGATTCATGATTCATGATTCAAGATTCAATTCATAATTCATGATCAATGATACAATTCATGATTCATGATTCATGATTCATGATTCAATTCATTATTCATGATTCAATTCATGATTCATGATTCAATTCATGATTCATGATTCAATTCATTATGCGATTCCTGTTTCATTTCATGATTCATGATTCGATTTATCATTCTTGATTCATGATTCAATTTATGACTCATGATTAATGATTCAATTCATGATTCAATTTATGATTCGATTCATGATTCATGATTCAATTCATGATTCATTTCATGATTCATGATTCGATTCATGATTCATGATTCAATTTATTATTCATGATTCATGATTCAATTCATGATTCATGATTCATAATTCGATTCATGATTCATGATTCGATTCATGATTCATGATTCAATTCATGATTCAATTCATGATTCATGAATCAATTTATGTTTCATGATTCATGATTTATGATTCATAATTCATTATTTAATTCATGATTCAATTCATGATTCATGATTCATGATTTGATTCATGATTCATGATTCATGATTCAAATCATGATTCATTATTCGATTCATGATTCATGATTCAATTCAAGATTCATGATTCATGATTTAATTCATGATTTAATTCATGATTCATGATTTGATTCGTGATTCATGATTCATGATTCATGATTCATGATTCATGATTCATTTCATGATTTATGATTTGATTCATGATTCAATTCATGATTCAATTCATGATTCATGATTCATGATTCGATTCATGATTCAATTCAAGATTTATGATTCGATTCATGATTCATGATTCGATTCATGATTCATTTCATGATTTATGATTTGATTCACGATTCAATTCATGATTCAATTCATGATTCAGGGATCATGATTCAATTCAAGATTCATGTTTCAATTCATGATTCATGATTTGATTCATGATTCATGATTCATGATTCATGATTCATGATTCATGATTCATGATTCAATTCATGATTCATGATTCAATTCATGAATCATGATTCATGATTCATGATTCATGATTCAATTCATGATTCATGATTTGATTCATGATTCTTGATTCATGATTCATGATTTGATTCATGATTCATGATTCAATTCATGATTCAATTCATGATTCATGATTCGATTCATGATTCAACTCATTATTCATGATTCATGATTCAATTTATGATTCATGATTCATGATTCATAATTCGATTCATGATTCATGATTCAATTCATGATTTATGATTAAAGATTCATGATTCAATTCATGATTCATGATTCATGATTCAATTCATGATTCATGATTCGATTCATGATTCATGATTCAATTCATGATTCATGATTCAAGATTCATGATTCAATTCATGATTCATGATTCGATTCATGAATCTTGATTCATGATTCATGATTCGATTCATGATTCATGATTCGATTCATGATTCATGATTCAATTTATGATTCATGATTCGATTCATGATTCATGATTCAATTTATGATTCATGATTTATGATTCAATTCATGATTCATGATTCAATTCATGATTCATGATTCATGATTCAATTCATGATTTATGATTCGATTCATGATTCATGATTCATGATTCAATTCATGATTCATGATTCATGATTCATGATTTAATTCATGATTAATGATTCATGATTCAATTCATGATTCAATTCATGATTCATGAATAAGTTTATGATTCATGATTCATGATTTATGATTCAATTTATGATTCATGATTCATGGTTCCTGATTCATGATTCATGTTTCATGATTCATGATTCATGATTCGATTCATGATTCATGATTCGATTCATGATTCATGATTCAATAAATGATTCATGATTCAATTCATGATTCGATTCCTGATTCAAATCATGATTGATAATTCGATTTATGATTCATGATTCACAAATTCAATTCATGATTCATGATTCATAAATTCAATTCATGATTCATGATTCATGATTCGATTCATGATTCATGATTCATGAATCAATTCATGATTCATGATTCAATTTATGATTCATGATTCATGATTCATAATTCGATTCATGATTCATGATTCAATTCATGATTTATGATTAAAGATTCATGATTCAATTCATGATTCATGATTCATGATTCAATTCATGATTCATGATTCGATTCATGATTCATGATTCAATTCATGATTCATGATTCAAGATTCATGATTCAATTCATGATTCATGATTCGATTCATGAATCATGATTCATGATTCATGATTCGATTCATGATTCATGATTCGATTCATGATTCATGATTCAATTTATGATTCATGATTCGATTCATGATTCATGATTCAATTTATGATTCATGATTTATGATTCAATTCATGATTCATGATTCAATTCATGATTCATGATTCATGATTCAATTCATGATTTATGATTCGATTCATGATTCATGATTCATGATTCAATTCATGATTCATGATTCATGATTCATGATTTAATTCATGATTAATGATTCATGATTCAATTCATGATTCAATTCATGATTCATGAATAAGTTTATGATTCATGATTCATGATTTATGATTCAATTTATGATTCATGATTCATGGTTCCTGATTCATGATTCATGTTTCATGATTCATGATTCATGATTCGATTCATGATTCATGATTCGATTCATGATTCATGATTCGATTCATGATTCATGATTCAATAAATGATTCATGATTCAATTCATGATTCGATTCCTGATTCAAATCATGATTGATAATTCGATTTATGATTCATGATTCACAAATTCAATTCATGATTCATGATTCATAAATTCAATTCATGATTCATGATTCATGATTCGATTCATGATTCATGATTCATGAATCAATTCATGATTCATGATTCAATTCATGATTCATGATTCGATTCATGATTCTTGATTCATGATTCATGATTCATGATTCAAGATTCAATTCATAATTCATGATTCATGATTCAATTCATGATTCATGCTTCATGATTGATGATTCAATTCATGATTCGTGATTCAATTCATGATTCATGATTCAATTCATGATTCGATTCCTGATTCATTTCATGATTCATGATTCGATTTATGATTCTTGATTCATGATTCAATTCATGATTCATGATTAATGATTCAATAGATGATTCAATTCATGATTCAATTCATGATTCATGATTCATTTCATGATTCAATTCATGATTCATGATTTGATTCCTGATTCCTGATTCAATTCATGATTCAATTCATGATTCATGATTCGATTGATGATTCATGATTCAATTCATGATTCATGATTCATGATTAATGATCCAATTCATAAATCATGATTCAATTCATGATTCATGATTCAAGATTCATGATTCAATTCATGATTCATGATTCGATTCATGATTCTTGATTCATGATTCATGATTCATGATTCGATTCATGATTCATGATTCATGATTCATTATTCAATTCATGATTCATGATTAAATTCATGATTCATGATTCAATTCATGATTCATGATTCATGATTCATGATTCATGATTCATGATTTATGATTCATGATTCATGATTTAATTCATGATCAATGATTCATGATTCAATTCATGATTCAATTCATGGTTCATGAATCAATTTATGATTCATGATTCATGATTTATGATTCAATTCATGATTTATGATTCATGATTCATGATTCATGATTCATGATTAATGATTCGATTCATGATTCATGATTCAATTCATGATTCATGAATCAAGATTCATGATTCAATTCATGATTCATGATTCGATTCATGATTCTTGATTCATGATTCGATTCATGATTCATTATTCATGATTCAATTCATGAATTATGATTCATGATTAAATTCATGATTCATGATTCATGATTCATGATTCATGATTCATGATTTAATTCATGATTAATGATTCATGATTCAATTCATGATTCAATTTATGATTCATGAATCAGTTTATGATTCATGATTCATAATTCGATTCATGATTCATGATTCAATTCATGATTTATGATTAAAGATTCATGATTCAATTCATGATTCATGATTCAATTCATGATTCATGATTCGATTCATGATTCATGATTCAATTCATGATTCATGATTCAAGATTCATGATTCAATTCATGATTCACGATTCGATTCATGAATCTTGATTCATGATTCACGATTCGATTCATGATTCATAATTCAATTTATGATTCATGATTTATGACTCAATTCATGATTCATGATTCAATTCATGATTCATGATTCATGATTCAATTCATGATTTATGATTCGATTCATGATTCATGATTCATGATTCAATTCATGATTCATGATTCATGATTCATGATTTAATTCATGATTAATGATTCATGATTCAATTCATGATTCAATTCATGATTCATGAATAAGTTTATGATTCATGATTCATGATTTATGATTCAATTCATGATTCATGATTCATGGTTCCTGATTCATGATTCATGTTTCATGATTCATGATTCATGATTCGATTCATGATTCATGATTCGATTCATGATTCATGATTCATGATTCAATTCATGATTCATGATTCATGATTCAATAAATGAATCATGATTCAATTCATGATTCGATTCCTGATTCAATTCATGATTGATAATTCGATTTATGATTCATGATTCATAAATTCAATTCATGATTCATGATTCATAAATTCAATTCATGATTCATGATTCATGATTCGATTCATGATTCATGATTCATGAATCAATTCATGATTCAATTCATGATTCATGATTCGATTCATGATTCTTGATTCATGATTCATGATTCATGATTCAAGATTCAATTCATAATTTATGATTCATGATTCAATTCATGATTCATGCTTCATGATTGATGATTCAATTCATGATTCGTGATTCAATTCATGATTCATGATTCAATTCATGATTCGATTCCTGATTCATTTCATGATTCATGATTCGATTTATGATTCTTGATTCATGATTCAATTCATGATTCATGATTAATGATTCAATAGATGATTCAATTCATGATTCAATTCCTGATTCATGATTCATTTCATGATTCAATTCATGATTCATGATTTGATTCCTGATTCATGATTCAATTCATGATTCAATTCATGATTCATGATTCGATTGATGATTCATGATTCAATTCATGATTCATGATTAATGGTTAATGATTCAATTCATAAATCATGATTCAATTCATGATTCATGATTCAAGATTCATGATTCAATTCATGATTCATGATTCGATTCATGATTCATGATTCATGATTCATGATTCAATTCATGATTCATGATTCAATTCATGATTCATGATTCAATTCATGATTCATGATTCAATTCATGATTCGATTCCTGATTCATTTCATGATTCATGATTCGATTTATGATTCTTGATTCATGATTCAATTCATGATTCATGATTAATGATTCAATAGATGATTCAATTCATGATTCAATTCATGATTCATGATTCATTTCATGATTCAATTCATGATTCATGATTTGATTCCTGATTCCTGATTCAATTCATGATTCAATTCATGATTCATGATTCGATTGATGATTCATGATTCAATTCATGATTCATGATTCATGATTAATGATTCAATTCATAAATCATGATTCAATTCATGATTCATGATTCAAGATTCATGATTCAATTCATGATTCATGATTCGATTCATGATTCTTGATTCATGATTCATGATTCATGATTCGATTCATGATTCATGATTCATGATTCATTATTCAATTCATGATTCATGATTAAATTCATGATTCATGATTCAATTCATGATTCATGATTCATGATTCATGATTCATGATTCATGATTTATGATTCATGATTCATGATTTAATTCATGATCAATGATTCATGATTCAATTCATGATTCAATTCATGGTTCATGAATCAATTTATGATTCATGATTCATGATTCATGATTCAATTCATGATTCATGATTCATGATTCATGATTCATGATTTAATTCATGATTAATGATTCATGATTAAATTCATGATTCAATTCATTATTCATGAATCAATTTATGATTCATGATTCATGATTTATGATTCAATTCATGATTTATGATTCATGATTCATGATTCATGATTCATGATTAATGATTCGATTCATGATTCATGATTCAATTCATGATTCATGAATCAAGATTCATGATTCAATTCATGATTCATGATTCGATTCATGATTCTTGATTCATGATTCGATTCATGATTCATTATTCATGATTCAATTCATGAATTATGATTCATGATTAAATTCATGATTCATGATTCATGATTCATGATTCATGATTCATGATTTAATTCATGATTAATGATTCATGATTCAATTCATGATTTATGATTAAAGATTCATGATTCAATTCATGATTCATGATTCAATTCATGATTCATGATTCGATTCATGATTCATGATTCAATTCATGATTCATGATTCAAGATTCATGATTCAATTCATGATTCACGATTCGATTCATGAATCTTGATTCATGATTCATGATTCGATTCATGATTCATGATTCAATTTATGATTCATGATTTATGATTCAATTCATGATTCATGATTCAATTCATGATTCATGATTCATGATTCAATTCATGATTTATGATTCGATTCATGATTCATGATTCATGATTCAATTCATGATTCATGATTCATGATTTAATTCATGATTAATGATTCATGATTCAATTCATGATTCAATTCATGATTCATGAATAAGTTTATGATTCATGATTCATGATTTATGATTCAATTCATGATTCATGATTCATGGTTCCTGATTCATGATTCATGTTTCATGATTCATGATTCATGATTCGATTCATGATTCATGATTCATGATTCAATTCATGATTCATGATTCATGATTCAATAAATGAATCATGATTCAATTCATGATTCGATTCCTGATTCAATTCATGATTGATAATTCGATTTATGATTCATGATTCATAAATTCAATTCATGATTCATGATTCATAAATTCAATTCATGATTCATGATTCATGATTCGATTCATGATTCATGATTCATGAATCAATTCATGATTCAATTCATGATTCATGATTCGATTCATGATTCTTGATTCATGATTCATGATTCATGATTCAAGATTCAATTCATAATTTATGATTCATGATTCAATTCATGATTCATGCTTCATGATTGATGATTTAATTCATGATTCGTGATTCAATTCATGATTCATGATTCAATTCATGATTCGATTCCTGATTCATTTCATGATTCATGATTCGATTTATGATTCTTGATTCATGATTCAATTCATGATTCATGATTAATGATTCAATAGATGATTCAATTCATGATTCAATTCATGATTCATGATTCATTTCATGATTCAATTCATGATTCATGATTTGATTCCTGATTCATGATTCAATTCATGATTCAATTCATGATTCATGATTCGATTGATGATTCATGATTCAATTCATGATTCATGATTAATGGTTAATGATTCAATTCATAAATCATGATTCAATTCATGATTCATGATTCGATTCATGATTCATGATTCATGATTCATGATTCAATTCATGATTCATGATTCAATTCATGATTCATGATTCAATTCATGATTCATGATTCAATTCATGATTCATGATTCATGATTCATGATTCATGATTCATGATTTATGATTCATGATTCATGATTTAATTCATGATCAATGATTCATGATTCAATTCATGATTCAATTCATGATTCATGAATCAATTTATGATTCATGATTCATGATTCATGATTCAATTCATGATTCATGATTCATGATTCATGATTTAATTCATGATTAATGATTCATGATTAAATTCATGATTCAATTCATTATTCATGAATCAATTTATGATTCATGATTCATGATTTATGATTCAATTCATGATTCATGATTCATGATTCATGATTCATTATTCATGATTCATGATTCATGATTCGATTCATGATTCATGATTCAATTCATGATTCATGATTCAAGATTCATGATTCAATTCATGATTCATGATTCGATTCATGATTCTTGATTCATGATTCGATTCATGATTCATTATTCATGATTCAATTCATGATTCATGATTCATGATTAAATTCATGATTCATGATTCATGATTCATGATTCATGATTCATGATTTATGATTTAATTCATGATTAATGATTCATGATTCAATTCATGATTCAATTTATGATTCATGAATCAGTTTATGATTCATGATTCATGATTCATGATTCAATTCATGAATCATGATTGATGTTTCATGATTCGATTCATGATTCATGATTCATGATTCAATTCATGATTCAATTTATGATTCATGAATCAGTTTATGATTCATGATTCATGATTCATGATTCAATTCATGATTCATGATTCATGATTCGATTCATGATTCATGATTCATGAATCAATTCATGATTCATGATTCAATTCATGATTCATGATTCGATTCATGATTCTTGATTCATGATTCATGATTCATGATTCAAGATTCAATTCATAATTCATGATTCATGATTCAATTCATGATTCATGCTTCATGATTGATGATTCAATTCATGATTCGTGATTCAATTCATGATTCATGATTCAATTCATGATTCGATTCCTGATTTATTTCATGATTCATGATTCGATTTATGATTCTTGATTCATGATTCAATTCATGATTCATGATTAATGATTCAATAGATGATTCAATTCATGATTCAATTCATGATTCATGATTCATTTCATGATTCAATTCATGATTCATGATTTGATTCCTGATTCATGATTCAATTCATGATTCAATTCATGATTCATGATTCGATTGATGATTCATGATTCAATTCATGATTCATGATTAATGATTCAATTCATAAATCATGATTCAATTCATGATTCATGATTCAAGATTCATGATTCAATTCATGATTCATGATTCGATTCATGATTCATGATTCATGATTCATGATTCAATTCATGATTCATGATTCAATTCATGATTCATGATTCAATTCATGATTCATGATTCATGATTCATGATTCATGATTCATGATTCATGATTTATGATTCATGATTCATGATTTAATTCATGATCAATGATTCATGATTCAATTCATGATTCAATTCATGATTCATGAATCAATTTATGATTCATGATTCATGATTCATGATTCAATTCATGATTCATGATTCATGATTCATGATTCATGATTTAATTCATGATTAATGATTCATTATTAAATTCATGATTCAATTCATTATTCATGAATCAATTTATGATTCATGATTCATGATTTATGATTCAATTCATGATTCATGATTCATGATTCATGATTCATGATTCATGATTCGATTCATGATTCATGATTCAATTCATGATTCATGATTCAAGATTCTTGATTCAATTCATGATTCATGATTCATTATTCATGATTCTTGATTCATGATTCATGATTCATGATTAAATTCATGATTCATGATTCATGATTCATGATTCATGATTCATGATTTAATTCATGATTAATGATTCATGATTCAATTCATGATTCAATTTATGATTCATGAATCAGTTTATGATTCATGATTCATGATTCATGATTCAATTCATGAATCATGATTGATGTTTCATGATTCGATTCATGATTCATGATTCATGATTCAATTCATGATTCAATTTATGATTCATGAATCAGTTTATGATTCATGATTCATGATTCATGATTCAATTCATGAATCATGATTGATGTTTCATGATTCAATTCATGATTCATGATTCATGATTCAATTCAAGATTCATGATTCATGATTCAATTCATGATTCAATTCATGATTCATGATTCATGATTTGATTCTTGATTCATGTTTCATGATTCATGATTCATGATTCATGATTCATGATTCATTTCATGATTCATGATTTGATTCATGATTCAATTCATGATTCAATTCATGATTGATGATTCATGATTCGATTCATGATTCAATTCAAGATTCATGATTCGATTCATGATTCATGATAAGATTCATGATTCATGATTCATTTCATGATTCATGATTTAATTCATGATTCAATTCATGATTCAATTCATGATTCATGATTCATGATTCGATTCATGATTCAATTCATGATTCATGATTCGATTCATGATTCTTGATTCATGATGCATGATTCGATTCATGATTCATGATTCAAGATTCAATTCATAATTCATGACCCATGATTCAATTCATGATTCATGATTCATGATTGATGATTCAATTCATGATTCATGATTTATTTCATGAATCAATTCATGATTCATGATTTGATTCCTGATTCCTGATTCAATTCATGATTCATGATTCGATTGATGATTCATGATTCAATTCATTATTCATGATTCATGATTAATGATTCAATTCATAAATCATGATTCAATTCATGATTCATGATTCAAGATTCATGATTCAATTCATGATTCATGATTCGATTCATGATTCTTGATTCATGATTCATGATTCATGATTCGATTCATGATTCATGATTCATTATTCAATTCATGATTCATGATTCAATTCATGATTCATGATTCAATTCATGATTCATGATTCATGATTCATGATTCATGATTCATGATTTATGATTCATGATTCATGATTTAATTCATGATCAATGATTCATGATTCAATTCATGGTTCATGAATCAATTTATGATTCATGATTCATGATTCATGATTCAATTCATGATTCATGATTCATGATTCATGATTCATGATTCATGATTTAATTCATGATTAATGATTCATGATTAAATTCATGATTCAATTCATTATTCATGAATCAATTTATGATTCATGATTCATGATTTATGATTCAATTCATGATTCATGATTCATGATTCATGATTCATGATTCATGATTCGATTCATGATTCATGATTCAATTCATGATTCATGATTCAAGATTCATGATTCAATTCATGATTCATGATTCGATTCATGATTCTTGATTCATGATTCGATTCATGATTCATTATTCATGATTCAATTCATGAATTATGATTCATGATTAAATTCATGATTCATGATTCATGATTCATGATTCATGATTCATGATTCATGATTTAATTCATGATTAATGATTCATGATTCAATTCATGATTCAATTTATGATTCATGAATCAGTTTATGATTCATGATTCATAATTCGATTCATGATTTATGATTAAAGATTCATGATTCAATTCATGATTCATGATTTATGATTCAATTCATGATTTATGATTAAAGATTCATGATTCAATTCATGATTCATGATTCAATTCATGATTCATGATTCGATTCATGATTCATGATTCAATTCATGATTCATGATTCAAGACTCATGATTCAATTCATGATTCACGATTCGATTCATGAATCTTGATTCATGATTCATGATTCGATTCATGATTCATGATTCAATTTATGATTCATGATTTATGATTCAATTCATGATTCATGATTCAATTCATGATTCATGATTCATGATTCAATTCATGATTTATGATTCGATTCATGATTCATGATTCATGATTCAATTCATGATTCATGATTCATGATTCATGATTTAATTCATGATTAATGATTCATGATTCAATTCATGATTCAATTCATGATTCATGAATAAGTTTATGATTCATGATTCATGATTTATGATTCAATTCATGATTCATGATTCATGGTTCCTGATTCATGATTCATGATTAATGATTCAATTCATAAATCATGATTCAATTCATGATTCATGATTCAAGATTCATGATTCAATTCATGATTCATGATTCGATTCATGATTCATGATTCATGATTCAATTCATGATTCATGATTCAATTCATGATTCATGATTCAATTCATGATTCATGATTCATGATTCATGATTCAATTCATGATTCATGATTCAATTCATGATTCATGATTCAATTCATGATTCATGATTCATGATTCATGATTCATGATTCATGATTTATGATTCATGATTCATGATTTAATTCATGATCAATGATTCATGATTCAATTCATGATTCAATTCATGATTCATGAATCAATTTATGATTCATGATTCATGATTCATGATTCAATTCATGATTCATGATTCATGATTCATGATTCATGATTTAATTCATGATTAATGATTCATTATTAAATTCATGATTCAATTCATTATTCATGAATCAATTTATGATTCATGATTCATGATTTATGATTCAATTCATGATTCATAATTCATGATTCATGATTCATGATTCATGATTCGATTCATGATTCATGATTCAATTCATGATTCATGATTCAAGATTCTTGATTCAATTCATGATTCATGATTCATTATTCATGATTCAATTCATGATTCATGATTCATGATTAAATTCATGATTCATGATTCATGATTCATGATTCATGATTCATGATTCAATTCATGATTCAATTTATAATTCATGAATCAGTTTATGATTCATGATTCATGATTCATGATTCAATTCATGAATCATAATTGATGTTTCATGATTCGATTCATGATTCATGATTCATGATTCAATTCATGATTCAATTTATGATTCATGAATCAGTTTATGATTCATGATTCATGATTCATGATTCAATTCATGAATCATGATTGATGTTTCATGATTCGATTCATGATTCATGATTCATGATTCAATTCAAGATTCATGATTCATGATTCAATTCATGATTCAATTCAAGATTCATGATTCGATTCATGATTCATGATAAGATTCATGATTCATGATTCATGATTTGATTCTTGATTCATGTTTCATGATTCATGATTCATGATTCATGATTCATGATTCATTTCATGATTCATGATTTGATTCATGATTCAATTCATGATTCAATTCATGATTGATGATTCATGATTCGATTCATGATTCAATTCAAGATTCATGATTCGATTCATGATTCATGATAAGATTCATGATTCATGATTCATTTCATGATTCATGATTTGATTCATGATTCAATTCATGATTCAATTCATGATTCATGATTCATGATTCGATTCATGATTCAATTCATGATTCATGATTCGATTCATGATTCTTGATTCATGATGCATGATTCGATTCATGATTCATGATTCAAGATTCAATTCATAATTCATGACCCATTATTCAATTCATGATTCATGATTCATGATTGATGATTCAATTCATGATTCATGATTCATTTCATGATTCAATTCATGATTCATGATTTGATTCCTGATTCCTGATTCAATTCATGATTCAATTCATGATTCATGATTCGATTGATGATTCATGATTCAATTCATGATTCATGATTCGATTGATGATTCATGATTCAATTCATAAATCATGATTCAATTCATGATTCATGATTCAAAATTCATGATTCAATTCATGATTCATGATTCGATTCATGATTCTTGATTCATGATTCATGATTCATGATTCGATTCATGATTCATGATTCATGATTCATTATTCAATTCATGATTCATGATTCAATTCATGATTCATGATTCAATTCATGATTCATGATTCATGATTCATGATTCATGATTCATGATTTATGATTCATGATTCATGATTTAATTCATGATCAATGATTCATGATTCAATTCATGATTCAATTCATGGTTCATGAATCAATTTATGATTCATGATTCATGATTCATGATTCAATTCATGATTCATGATTCATGATTCATGATTCATGATTCATGATTTAATTCATGATTAATGATTCATGATTAAATTCATGATTCAATTCATTATTCATGAATCAATTTATGATTCATGATTCATGATTTATGATTCAATTCATGATTCATGATTCATGATTCGATTCATGATTCATGATTCAATTCATGATTCATGATTCAAGATTCATGATTCAATTCATGATTCATGATTCGATTCATGATTCTTGATTCATGATTCGATTCATGATTCATTATTCATGATTCAATTCATGAATTATGATTCATGATTAAATTCATGATTCAATTTATGATTCATGAATCAGTTTATGATTCATGATTCATAATTCGATTCATGATTCATGATTCAATTCATGATTTATGATTAAAGATTCATGATTCAATTCATGATTCATGATTCATGATTCATGATTCGATTCATGATTCATGATTCGATTCATGATTCATGATTCGATTCATGATTCATGATTCAATAAATGATTCATGATTCAATTCATGATTCGATTCCTGATTCAAATCATGATTGATAATTCGATTTATGATTCATGATTCACAAATTCAATTCATGATTCATGATTCATAAATTCAATTCATGATTCATGATTCATGATTCGATTCATGATTCATGATTCATGAATCAATTCATGATTCATGATTCAATTCATGATTCATGATTCGATTCATGATTCTTGATTCATGATTCATGATTCATGATTCAAGATTCAATTCATAATTCATGATTCATGATTCAATTCATGATTCATGCTTCATGATTGATGATTCAATTCATGATTCGTGATTCAATTCATGATTCATGATTCAATTCATGATTCGATTCCTGATTCATTTCATGATTCATGATTCGATTTATGATTCTTGATTCATGATTCAATTCATGATTCATGATTAATGATTCAATAGATGATTCAATTCATGATTCAATTCATGATTCATGATTCATTTCATGATTCAATTCATGATTCATGATTTGATTCCTGATTCCTGATTCAATTCATGATTCAATTCATGATTCATGATTCGATTGATGATTCATGATTCAATTCATGATTCATGATTCATGATTAATGATCCAATTCATAAATCATGATTCAATTCATGATTCATGATTCAAGATTCATGATTCAATTCATGATTCATGATTCGATTCATGATTCTTGATTCATGATTCATGATTCATGATTCGATTCATGATTCATGATTCATGATTCATTATTCAATTCATGATTCATGATTAAATTCATGATTCATGATTCAATTCATGATTCATGATTCATGATTCATGATTCATGATTCATGATTTATGATTCATGATTCATGATTTAATTCATGATCAATGATTCATGATTCAATTCATGATTCAATTCATGGTTCATGAATCAATTTATGATTCATGATTCATGATTCATGATTCAATTCATGATTCATGATTCATGATTCATGATTCATGATTTAATTCATGATTAATGATTCATGATTAAATTCATGATTCAATTCATTATTCATGAATCAATTTATGATTCATGATTCATGATTTATGATTCAATTCATGATTTATGATTCATGATTCATGATTCATGATTCATGATTAATGATTCGATTCATGATTCATGATTCAATTCATGATTCATGAATCAAGATTCATGATTCAATTCATGATTCATGATTCGATTCATGATTCTTGATTCATGATTCGATTCATGATTCATTATTCATGATTCAATTCATGAATTATGATTCATGATTAAATTCATGATTCATGATTCATGATTCATGATTCATGATTCATGATTTAATTCATGATTAATGATTCATGATTCAATTCATGATTCAATTTATGATTCATGAATCAGTTTATGATTCATGATTCATAATTCGATTCATGATTCATGATTCAATTCATGATTTATGATTAAAGATTCATGATTCAATTCATGATTCATGATTCAATTCATGATTCATGATTCGATTCATGATTCATGATTCAATTCATGATTCATGATTCAAGATTCATGATTCAATTCATGATTCACGATTCGATTCATGAATCTTGATTCATGATTCACGATTCGATTCATGATTCATGATTCAATTTATGATTCATGATTTATGACTCAATTCATGATTCATGATTCAATTCATGATTCATGATTCATGATTCAATTCATGATTTATGATTCGATTCATGATTCATGATTCATGATTCAATTCATGATTCATGATTCATGATTCATGATTTAATTCATGATTAATGATTCATGATTCAATTCATGATTCAATTCATGATTCATGAATAAGTTTATGATTCATGATTCATGATTTATGATTCAATTCATGATTCATGATTCATGGTTCCTGATTCATGATTCATGTTTCATGATTCATGATTCATGATTCGATTCATGATTCATGATTCGATTCATGATTCATGATTCATGATTCAATTCATGATTCATGATTCATGATTCAATAAATGAATCATGATTCAATTCATGATTCGATTCCTGATTCAATTCATGATTGATAATTCGATTTATGATTCATGATTCATAAATTCAATTCATGATTCATGATTCATAAATTCAATTCATGATTCATGATTCATGATTCGATTCATGATTCATGATTCATGAATCAATTCATGATTCAATTCATGATTCATGATTCGATTCATGATTCTTGATTCATGATTCATGATTCATGATTCAAGATTCAATTCATAATTTATGATTCATGATTCAATTCATGATTCATGCTTCATGATTGATGATTCAATTCATGATTCGTGATTCAATTCATGATTCATGATTCAATTCATGATTCGATTCCTGATTCATTTCATGATTCATGATTCGATTTATGATTCTTGATTCATGATTCAATTCATGATTCATGATTAATGATTCAATAGATGATTCAATTCATGATTCAATTCATGATTCATGATTCATTTCATGATTCAATTCATGATTCATGATTTGATTCCTGATTCATGATTCAATTCATGATTCAATTCATGATTCATGATTCGATTGATGATTCATGATTCAATTCATGATTCATGATTAATGGTTAATGATTCAATTCATAAATCATGATTCAATTCATGATTCATGATTCAAGATTCATGATTCAATTCATGATTCATGATTCGATTCATGATTCATGATTCATGATTCATGATTCAATTCATGATTCATGATTCAATTCATGATTCATGATTCAATTCATGATTCATGATTCAATTCATGATTCATGATTCAATTCATGATTCGATTCCTGATTTATTTCATGATTCATGATTCGATTTATGATTCTTGATTCATGATTCAATTCATGATTCATGATTAATGATTCAATAGATGATTCAATTCATGATTCAATTCATGATTCATGATTCATTTCATGATTCAATTCATGATTCATGATTTGATTCCTGATTCCTGATTCAATTCATGATTCAATTCATGATTCATGATTCGATTGATGATTCATGATTCAATTCATGATTCATGATTCATGATTAATGATTCAATTCATAAATCATGATTCAATTCATGATTCATGATTCAAGATTCATGATTCAATTCATGATTCATGATTCGATTCATGATTCTTGATTCATGATTCATGATTCATTATTCAATTCATGATTCATGATTAAATTCATGATTCATGATTCAATTCATGATTCATGATTCATGATTCATGATTCATGATTCATGATTTATGATTCATGATTCATGATTTAATTCATGATCAATGATTCATGATTCAATTCATGATTCAATTCATGGTTCATGAATCAATTTATGATTCATGATTCATGATTCATGATTCAATTCATGATTCATGATTCATGATTCATGATTCATGATTCATGATTTAATTCATGATTAATGATTCATGATTAAATTCATGATTCAATTCATTATTCATGAATCAATTTATGATTCATGATTCATGATTTATGATTCAATTCATGATTTATGATTCATGATTCATGATTCATGATTCATGATTAATGATTCGATTCATGATTCATGATTCAATTCATGATTCATGAATCAAGATTCATGATTCAATTCATGATTCATGATTTGATTCATGATTCTTGATTCATGATTCGATTCATGATTCATTATTCATGATTCAATTCATGAATTATGATTCATGATTAAATTCATGATTCATGATTCATGATTCATGATTCATGATTCATGATTCATGATTCATGATTTAATTCATGATTAATGATTCATGATTCAATTCATGATTCAATTTATGATTCATGAATCAGTTTATGATTCATGATTCATAATTCGATTCATGATTCATGATTCAATTCATGATTTATGATTAAAGATTCATGATTCAATTCATGATTCATGATTCAATTCATGATTCATGATTCGATTCATGATTCATGATTCAATTCATGATTCATGATTCAAGATTCATGATTCAATTCATGATTCACGATTCGATTCATGAATCTTGATTCATGATTCATGATTCGATTCATGATTCATGATTCAATTTATGATTCATGATTTATGATTCAATTCATGATTCATGATTCAATTCATGATTCATGATTCATGATTCAATTCATGATTTATGATTCGATTCATGATTCATGATTCATGATTCAATTCATGATTCATGATTCATGATTTAATTCATGATTAATGATTCATGATTCAATTCATGATTCAATTCATGATTCATGAATAAGTTTATGATTCATGATTCATGATTTATGATTCAATTCATGATTCATGATTCATGGTTCCTGATTCATGATTCATGTTTCATGATTCATGATTCATGATTCGATTCATGATTCATGATTCATGATTCAATTCATGATTCATGATTCATGATTCAATAAATGAATCATGATTCAATTCATGATTCGATTCCTGATTCAATTCATGATTGATAATTCGATTTATGATTCATGATTCATAAATTCAATTCATGATTCATGATTCATAAATTCAATTCATGATTCATGATTCATGATTCGATTCATGATTCATGATTCATGAATCAATTCATGATTCAATTCATGATTCATGATTCGATTCATGATTCTTGATTCATGATTCATGATTCATGATTCAAGATTCAATTCATAATTTATGATTCATGATTCAATTCATGATTCATGCTTCATGATTGATGATTTAATTCATGATTCGTGATTCAATTCATGATTCATGATTCAATTCATGATTCGATTCCTGATTCATTTCATGATTCATGATTCGATTTATGATTCTTGATTCATGATTCAATTCATGATTCATGATTAATGATTCAATAGATGATTCAATTCATGATTCAATTCATGATTCATGATTCATTTCATGATTCAATTCATGATTCATGATTTGATTCCTGATTCATGATTCAATTCATGATTCAATTCATGATTCATGATTCGATTGATGATTCATGATTCAATTCATGATTCATGATTAATGGTTAATGATTCAATTCATAAATCATGATTCAATTCATGATTCATGATTCGATTCATGATTCATGATTCATGATTCATGATTCAATTCATGATTCATGATTCAATTCATGATTCATGATTCAATTCATGATTCATGATTCAATTCATGATTCATGATTCATGATTCATGATTCATGATTCATGATTTATGATTCATGATTCATGATTTAATTCATGATCAATGATTCATGATTCAATTCATGATTCAATTCATGATTCATGAATCAATTTATGATTCATGATTCATGATTCATGATTCAATTCATGATTCATGATTCATGATTCATGATTTAATTCATGATTAATGATTCATGATTAAATTCATGATTCAATTCATTATTCATGAATCAATTTATGATTCATGATTCATGATTTATGATTCAATTCATGATTCATGATTCATGATTCATGATTCATTATTCATGATTCATGATTCATGATTCGATTCATGATTCATGATTCAATTCATGATTCATGATTCAAGATTCATGATTCAATTCATGATTCATGATTCGATTCATAATTCTTGATTCATGATTCGATTCATGATTCATTATTCATGATTCAATTCATGATTCATGATTCATGATTAAATTCATGATTCATGATTCATGATTCATGATTCATGATTCATGATTTATGATTTAATTCATGATTAATGATTCATGATTCAATTCATGATTCAATTTATGATTCATGAATCAGTTTATGATTCATGATTCATGATTCATGATTCAATTCATGAATCATGATTGATGTTTCATGATTCGATTCATGATTCATGATTCATGATTCAATTCATGATTCAATTTATGATTCATGAATCAGTTTATGATTCATGATTCATGATTCATGATTCAATTCATGATTCATGATTCATGATTCGATTCATGATTCATGATTCATGAATCAATTCATGATTCATGATTCAATTCATGATTCATGATTCGATTCATGATTCTTGATTCATGATTCATGATTCATGATTCAAGATTCAATTCATAATTCATGATTCATGATTCAATTCATGATTCATGCTTCATGATTGATGATTCAATTCATGATTCGTGATTCAATTCATGATTCATGATTCAATTCATGATTCGATTCCTGATTTATTTCATGATTCATGATTCGATTTATGATTCTTGATTCATGATTCAATTCATGATTCATGATTAATGATTCAATAGATGATTCAATTCATGATTCAATTCATGATTCATGATTCATTTCATGATTCAATTCATGATTCATGATTTGATTCCTGATTCATGATTCAATTCATGATTCAATTCATGATTCATGATTCGATTGATGATTCATGATTCAATTCATGATTCATGATTAATGATTCAATTCATAAATCATGATTCAATTCATGATTCATGATTCAAGATTCATGATTCAATTCATGATTCATGATTCGATTCATGATTCATGATTCATGATTCATGATTCAATTCATGATTCATGATTCAATTCATGATTCATGATTCAATTCATGATTCATGATTCAATTCATGATTCATGATTCATGATTCATGATTCATGATTCATGATTCATGATTTATGATTCATGATTCATGATTTAATTCATGATCAATGATTCATGATTCAATTCATGATTCAATTCATGATTCATGAATCAATTTATGATTCATGATTCATGATTCATGATTCAATTCATGATTCATGATTCATGATTCATGATTCATGATTTAATTCATGATTAATGATTCATTATTAAATTCATGATTCAATTCATTATTCATGAATCAATTTATGATTCATGATTCATGATTTATGATTCAATTCATGATTCATGATTCATGATTCATGATTCATGATTCATGATTCGATTCATGATTCATGATTCAATTCATGATTCATGATTCAAGATTCTTGATTCAATTCATGATTCATGATTCATTATTCATGATTCTTGATTCATGATTCATGATTCATGATTAAATTCATGATTCATGATTCATGATTCATGATTCATGATTCATGATTTAATTCATGATTAATGATTCATGATTCAATTCATGATTCAATTTATGATTCATGAATCAGTTTATGATTCATGATTCATGATTCATGATTCAATTCATGAATCATGATTGATGTTTCATGATTCGATTCATGATTCATGATTCATGATTCAATTCATGATTCAATTTATGATTCATGAATCAGTTTATGATTCATGATTCATGATTCATGATTCAATTCATGAATCATGATTGATGTTTCATGATTCGATTCATGATTCATGATTCATGATTCAATTCAAGATTCATGATTCATGATTCAATTCATGATTCAATTCATGATTCATGATTCATGATTTGATTCTTGATTCATGTTTCATGATTCATGATTCATGATTCATGATTCATGATTCATTTCATGATTCATGATTTGATTCATGATTCAATTCATGATTCAATTCATGATTGATGATTCATGATTCGATTCATGATTCAATTCAAGATTCATGATTCGATTCATGATTCATGATAAGATTCATGATTCATGATTCATTTCATGATTCATGATTTAATTCATGATTCAATTCATGATTCAATTCATGATTCATGATTCATGATTCGATTCATGATTCAATTCATGATTCATGATTCGATTCATGATTCTTGATTCATGATGCATGATTCGATTCATGATTCATGATTCAAGATTCAATTCATAATTCATGACCCATGATTCAATTCATGATTCATGATTCATGATTGATGATTCAATTCATGATTCATGATTCATTTCATGATTCAATTCATGATTCATGATTTGATTCCTGATTCCTGATTCAATTCATGATTCAATTCATGATTCATGATTCGATTGATGATTCATGATTCAATTCATGATTCATGATTCATGATTAATGATTCAATTCATAAATCATGATTCAATTCATGATTCATGATTCAAGATTCATGATTCAATTCATGATTCATGATTCGATTCATGATTCTTGATTCATGATTCATGATTCATGATTCGATTCATGATTCATGATTCATGATTTAATTCATGATCAATGATTCATGATTCAATTCATGGTTCATGAATCAATTTATGATTCATGATTCATGATTCATGATTCAATTCATGATTCATGATTCATGATTCATGATTCATGATTCATGATTTAATTCATGATTAATGATTCATGATTAAATTCATGATTCAATTCATTATTCATGAATCAATTTATGATTCATGATTCATGATTTATGATTCAATTCATGATTCATGATTCATGATTCATGATTCATGATTCGATTCATGATTCATGATTCAATTCATGATTCATGATTCAAGATTCATGATTCAATTCATGATTCATGATTCGATTCATGATTCTTGATTCATGATTCGATTCATGATTCATTATTCATGATTCAATTCATGAATTATGATTCATGATTAAATTCATGATTCATGATTCATGATTCATGATTCATGATTCATGATTCATGATTTAATTCATGATTAATGATTCATGATTCAATTCATGATTCAATTTATGATTCATGAATCAGTTTATGATTCATGATTCATAATTCGATTCATGATTTATGATTAAAGATTCATGATTCAATTCATGATTCATGATTTATGATTCAATTCATGATTTATGATTAAAGATTCATGATTCAATTCATGATTCATGATTCAATTCATGATTCATGATTCGATTCATGATTCATGATTCAATTCATGATTCATGATTCAAGATTCATGATTCAATTCATGATTCACGATTCGATTCATGAATCTTGATTCATGATTCATGATTCGATTCATGATTCATGATTCAATTTATGATTCATGATTTATGATTCAATTCATGATTCATGATTCAATTCATGATTCATGATTCATGATTCAATTCATGATTTATGATTCGATTCATGATTCATGATTCATGATTCAATTCATGATTCATGATTCATGATTCATGATTTAATTCATGATTAATGATTCATGATTCAATTCATGATTCAATTCATGATTCATGAATAAGTTTATGATTCATGATTCATGATTTATGATTCAATTCATGATTCATGATTCATGGTTCCTGATTCATGATTCATGATTAATGATTCAATTCATAAATCATGATTCAATTCATGATTCATGATTCAAGATTCATGATTCAATTCATGATTCATGATTCGATTCATGATTCATGATTCATGATTCAATTCATGATTCATGCTTCATGATTGATGATTCAATTCATGATTCGTGATTCAATTCATGATTCATGATTCAATTCATGATTCGATTCCTGATTTATTTCATGATTCATGATTCGATTTATGATTCTTGATTCATGATTCAATTCATGATTCATGATTAATGATTCAATAGATGATTCAATTCATGATTCAATTCATGATTCATGATTCATTTCATGATTCAATTCATGATTCATGATTTGATTCCTGATTCATGATTCAATTCATGATTCAATTCATGATTCATGATTCGATTGATGATTCATGATTCAATTCATGATTCATGATTAATGATTCAATTCATAAATCATGATTCAATTCATGATTCATGATTCAAGATTCATGATTCAATTCATGATTCATGATTCGATTCATGATTCATGATTCATGATTCATGATTCAATTCATGATTCATGATTCAATTCATGATTCATGATTCAATTCATGATTCATGATTCAATTCATGATTCATGATTCATGATTCATGATTCATGATTCATGATTCATGATTTATGATTCATGATTCATGATTTAATTCATGATCAATGATTCATGATTCAATTCATGATTCAATTCATGATTCATGAATCAATTTATGATTCATGATTCATGATTCATGATTCAATTCATGATTCATGATTCATGATTCATGATTCATGACTTAATTCATGATTAATGATTCATTATTAAATTCATGATTCAATTCATTATTCATGAATCAATTTATGATTCATGATTCATGATTTATGATTCAATTCATGATTCATGATTCATGATTCATGATTCATGATTCATGATTCATGATTCGATTCATGATTCATGATTCAATTCATGATTCATGATTCAAGATTCTTGATTCAATTCATGATTCATGATTCATTATTCATGATTCTTGATTCATGATTCATGATTCATGATTAAATTCATGATTCATGATTCATGATTCATGATTCATGATTTAATTCATGATTAATGATTCATGATTCAATTCATGATTCAATTTATGATTCATGAATCAGTTTATGATTCATGATTCATGATTCATGATTCAATTCATGAATCATGATTGATGTTTCATGATTCGATTCATGATTCATGATTCATGATTCAATTCATGATTCAATTTATGATTCATGAATCAGTTTATGATTCATGATTCATGATTCATGATTCAATTCATGAATCATGATTGATGTTTCATGATTCGATTCATGATTCATGATTCATGATTCAATTCAAGATTCATGATTCATGATTCAATTCATGATTCAATTCATGATTCATGATTCATGATTTGATTCTTGATTCATGTTTCATGATTCATGATTCATGATTCATGATTCATGATTCATTTCATGATTCATGATTTGATTCATGATTCAATTCATGATTCAATTCATGATTGATGATTCATGATTCGATTCATGATTCAATTCAAGATTCATGATTCGATTCATGATTCATGATAAGATTCATGATTCATGATTCATTTCATGATTCATGATTTAATTCATGATTCAATTCATGATTCAATTCATGATTCATGATTCATGATTCGATTCATGATTCAATTCATGATTCATGATTCGATTCATGATTCTTGATTCATGATGCATGATTCGATTCATGATTCATGATTCAAGATTCAATTCATAATTCATGACCCATGATTCAATTCATGATTCATGATTCATGATTGATGATTCAATTCATGATTCATGATTCATTTCATGATTCAATTCATGATTCATGATTTGATTCCTGATTCCTGATTCAATTCATGATTCAATTCATGATTCATGATTCGATTGATGATTCATGATTCAATTCATGATTCATGATTCATGATTAATGATTCAATTCATAAATCATGATTCAATTCATGATTCATGATTCAAGATTCATGATTCAATTCATGATTCATGATTCGATTCATGATTCTTGATTCATGATTCATGATTCATGATTCGATTCATGATTCATGATTCATTATTCAATTCATGATTCATGATTCAATTCATGATTCATGATTCAATTCATGATTCATGATTCATGATTCATGATTCATGATTCATGATTTATGATTCATGATTCATGATTTAATTCATGATCAATGATTCATGATTCAATTCATGGTTCATGAATCAATTTATGATTCATGATTCATGATTCATGATTCAATTCATGATTCATGATTCATGATTCATGATTCATGATTCATGATTTAATTCATGATTAATGATTCATGATTAAATTCATGATTCAATTCATTATTCATGAATCAATTTATGATTCATGATTCATGATTTATGATTCAATTCATGATTCATGATTCATGATTCATGATTCGATTCATGATTCATGATTCAATTCATGATTCATGATTCAAGATTCATGATTCAATTCATGATTCATGATTCGATTCATGATTCTTGATTCATGATTCGATTCATGATTCATTATTCATGATTCAATTCATGAATTATGATTCATGATTAAATTCATGATTCATGATTCATGATTCATGATTCATGATTCATGATTCATGATTTAATTCATGATTAATGATTCATGATTCAATTCATGATTCAATTTATGATTCATGAATCAGTTTATGATTCATGATTCATAATTCGATTCATGATTTATGATTAAAGATTCATGATTCAATTCATGATTCATGATTTATGATTCAATTCATGATTTATGATTAAAGATTCATGATTCAATTCATGATTCATGATTCAATTCATGATTCATGATTCGATTCATGATTCATGATTCAATTCATGATTCATGATTCAAGATTCATGATTCAATTCATGATTCACGATTCGATTCATGAATCTTGATTCATGATTCATGATTCGATTCATGATTCATGATTCAATTTATGATTCATGATTTATGATTCAATTCATGATTCATGATTCAATTCATGATTCATGATTCATGATTCAATTCATGATTTATGATTCGATTCATGATTCATGATTCATGATTCAATTCATGATTCATGATTCATGATTTAATTCATGATTAATGATTCATGATTCAATTCATGATTCAATTCATGATTCATGAATAAGTTTATGATTCATGATTCATGATTTATGATTCAATTCATGATTCATGATTCATGGTTCCTGATTCATGATTCATGATTAATGATTCAATTCATAAATCATGATTCAATTCATGATTCATGATTCAAGATTCATGATTCAATTCATGATTCATGATTCGATTCATGATTCATGATTCATGATTCAATTCATGATTCATGATTCAATTCATGATTCATGATTCAATTCATGATTCATGATTCATGATTCATGATTCAATTCATGATTCATGATTCAATTCATGATTCATGATTCAATTCATGATTCATGATTCATGATTCATGATTCATGATTCATGATTTATGATTCATGATTCATGATTTAATTCATGATCAATGATTCATGATTCAATTCATGATTCAATTCATGATTCATGAATCAATTTATGATTCATGATTCATGATTCATGATTCAATTCATGATTCATGATTCATGATTCATGATTCATGATTTAATTCATGATTAATGATTCATTATTAAATTCATGATTCAATTCATTATTCATGAATCAATTTATGATTCATGATTCATGATTTATGATTCCATTCATGATTCATAATTCATGATTCATGATTCATGATTCATGATTCGATTCATGATTCATGATTCAATTCATGATTCATGATTCAAGATTCTTGATTCAATTCATGATTCATGATTCATTATTCATGATTCAATTCATGATTCATGATTCATGATTAAATTCATGATTCATGATTCATGATTCATGATTCATGATTCAATTCATGATTCAATTTATAATTCATGAATCAGTTTATGATTCATGATTCATGATTCATGATTCAATTCATGAATCATGATTGATGTTTCATGATTCGATTCATGATTCATGATTCATGATTCAATTCAAGATTCATGATTCATGATTCAATTCATGATTCAATTCATGATTCATGATTCATGATTTGATTCTTGATTCATGTTTCATGATTCATGATTCATGATTCATGATTCATGATTCATGATTCATTTCATGATTCATGATTTGATTCATGATTCAATTCATGATTCAATTCATGATTGATGATTCATGATTCGATTCATGATTCAATTCAAGATTCATGATTCGATTCATGATTCATGATAAGATTCATGATTCATGATTCATTTCATGATTCATGATTTGATTCATGATTCAATTCATGATTAATTCATGATTCATGATTCATGATTCGATTCATGATTCAATTCATGATTCATGATTCGATTCATGATTCTTGATTCATGATGCATGATTCGATTCATGATTCATGATTCAAGATTCAATTCATAATTCATGACCCATTATTCAATTCATGATTCATGATTCATGATTGATGATTCAATTCATGATTCATGATTCATTTCATGATTCAATTCATGATTCATGATTTGATTCCTGATTCCTGATTCAATTCATGATTCAATTCATGATTCATGATTCGATTGATGATTCATGATTCAATTCATGATTCATGATTCGATTGATGATTCATGATTCAATTCATAAATCATGATTCAATTCATGATTCATGATTCAAAATTCATGATTCAATTCATGATTCATGATTCGATTCATGATTCTTGATTCATGATTCATGATTCATGATTCGATTCATGATTCATGATTCATGATTCATTATTCAATTCATGATTCATGATTCAATTCATGATTCATGATTCAATTCATGATTCATGATTCATGATTCATGATTCATGATTCATGATTTATGATTCATGATTCATGATTTAATTCATGATCAATGATTCATGATTCAATTCATGATTCAATTCATGGTTCATGAATCAATTTATGATTCATGATTCATGATTCATGATTCAATTCATGATTCATGATTCATGATTCATGATTCATGATTCATGATTTAATTCATGATTAATGATTCATGATTAAATTCATGATTCAATTCATTATTCATGAATCAATTTATGATTCATGATTCATGATTTATGATTCAATTCATGATTCATGATTCATGATTCGATTCATGATTCATGATTCAATTCATGATTCATGATTCAAGATTCATGATTCAATTCATGATTCATGATTCGATTCATGATTCTTGATTCATGATTCGATTCATGATTCATTATTCATGATTCAATTCATGAATTATGATTCATGATTAAATTCATGATTCAATTTATGATTCATGAATCAGTTTATGATTCATGATTCATAATTCGATTCATGATTCATGATTCAATTCATGATTTATGATTAAAGATTCATGATTCAATTCATGATTCATGATTCATGATTCAATTCATGATTTATGATTAAAGGTTCATGATTCAATTCATGGTTCATGATTCAATTCATGATTCATGATTCGATTCATGATTCATGATTCAATTCATGATTCATGATTCAAGATTCATGATTCAATTCATGATTCACGATTCGATTCATGAATCTTGATTCATGATTCATGATTCGATTCATGATTCATGATTCAATTTATGATTCATGATTTATGATTCAATTCATGATTCATGATTCAATTCATTATTCATGATTCATGATTCAATTCATGATTTATGATTCGATTCATGATTCATGATTCATGATTCAATTCATGATTCATGATTCATGATTCATGATTTAATTCATGATTAATGATTCATGATTCAATTCATGATTCAATTCATGATTCATGAATAAGTTTATGATTCATGATTCATGATTTATGATTCAATTCATGATTCATGATTCATGATTCATGTTTCATGATTCATGATTCAATTCATGATTCATGATTCATGATTCAATAAATGAATCATGATTCAATTCATGATTCGATTCCTGATTCAATTCATGATTGATAATTCGATTTATGATTCATGATTCATAAATTCAATTCATGATTCATGATTCATAAATTCAATTCATGATTCATGATTTATGATTCGATTCATGATTCATGATTCATGAATCAATTCATGATTCAATTCATGATTCATGATTCGATTCATGATTCTTGATTCATGATTCATGATTCATGATTCAAGATTCAATTCATAATTTATGATTCATGATTCAATTCATGATTCATGCTTCATGATTGATGATTCAATTCATGATTCGTGATTCAATTCATGATTCATGATTAAATTCATGATTCGATTCCTGATTCATTTCATGATTCATGATTTGATTCATGATTCAATTCATGATTCATGATTAATGATTCAATAGATGATTCAATTCATGATTCAATTCATGATTCATGATTCATTTCATGATTCAATTCATGATTCATGATTTGATTCCTGATTCATGATTCAATTCATGATTCAATTCATGATTCATGATTCGATTGATGATTCATGATTCAATTCATGATTCATGATTCATGATTAATGATTCAATTCATAAATCATGATTCAATTCATGATTCATGATTCAAGATTCATGATTCAATTCATGATTCATGATTCGATTCATGATTCATGATTCATGATTCAATTCATGATTCATGATTCAATTCATGATTCATGATTCAATTCATGATTCATGATTCAATTCATGATTCATGATTCATGATTCATGATTCATGATTCATGATTTATGATTCATGATTCATGATTTAATTCATGATCAATGATTCATGATTCAATTCATGATTCAATTCATGATTCATGAATCAATTTATGATTCATGATTCATGATTCATGATTTAATTCATGATTTATGATTCATGATTAAATTCATGATTCAATTCATTATTCATGAATCAATTTATGATTCATGATTCATGATTTATGATTCAATTCATGATTCATGATTCATGATTCATGATTCATGATTCATGATTCATGATTCATGATTCATGATTCGATTCATGATTCATGATTCAATTCATGATTCATGATTCAAGATTCATGATTCAATTCATGATTCATGATTCGATTCATGATTCATTATTCATGATTCAATTCATGATTCATGATTAAATTCATGATTCATGATTCATGATTCATGATTCATGATTTAATTCATGATTAATGATTCATGATTCAATTCATGATTCAATTTATGATTCATGAATCAGTTTATGATTCATGATTCATGATTCATGATTCAATTCATGAATCATGATTGATGTTTCATGATTCGATTCATGATTCATGATTCATGATTCAATTCATGATTCAATTTATGATTCATGAATCAGTTTATGATTCATGATTCATGATTCATGATTCAATTCATGATTCATGATTCATGATTCGATTCATGATTCATGATTCATGAATCAATTCATGATTCATGATTCAATTCATGATTCATGATTCGATTCATGATTCTTGATTCATGATTCATGATTCATGATTCAAGATTCAATTCATAATTCATGATTCATGAGTCAATTCATGATTCATGCTTCATGATTGATGATTCAATTCATGATTCGTGATTCAATTCATGATTCATGATTCAATTCATGATTCGATTCCTGATTCATTTCATGATTCATGATTCGATTTATGATTCTTGATTCATGATTCAATTCATGATTCATGATTAATGATTCAATAGATGATTCAATTCATGATTCAATTCATGATTCATGATTCATTTCATGATTCAATTCATGATTCATGATTTGATTCCTGATTCATGATTCAATTCATGATTCAATTCATGATTCATGATTCGATTGATGATTCATGATTCAATTCATGATTCATGATTCATGATTAATGATTCAATTCATAAATCATGATTCAATTCATGATTCATGATTCAAGATTCATGATTCAATTCATGATTCATGATTCGATTCATGATTCATGATTCATGATTCATGATTCAATTCATGATTCATGATTCAATTTATGATTCATGATTCAATTCATGATTCATGATTCAATTCATGATTCATGATTCATGATTCATGATTCATGATTCATGATTTATGATTCATGATTCATGATTTAATTCATGATCAATGATTCATGATTCAATTCATGATTCAATTCATGATTCATGAATCAATTTATGATTCATGATTCATGATTCATGATTCAATTCATGATTCATGATTCATGATTCATGAATCAATTTATGATTCATGATTCATGATTCATGATTCAATTCATGATTCATGATTCATGATTCATGATTCATGATTCATGATTTAATTCATGATTAATGATTCATGATTAAATTCATGATTCAATTCATTATTCATGAATCAATTTATGATTCATGATTCATGATTTATGATTCAATTCATGATTCATGATTCATGATTCATGATTCATGATTCATGATTCGATTCATGATTCATGATTCAATTCATGATTCATGATTCAAGATTCTTGATTCAATTCATGATTCATGATTCATTATTCATGATTCTTGATTCATGATTCGATTCATGATTCATTATTCATGATTCAATTCATGATTCATGATTCATGATTAAATTCATGATTAATGATTCATGATTTAATTCATGATTAATGATTCATGATTCAATTCATGATTCAATTTATGATTCATGAATCAGTTTATGATTCATGATTCATGATTCATGATTCAATTCATGAATCATGATTGATGTTTCATGATTCGATTCATGATTCATGATTCATGATTCAATTCAAGATTCATGATTCATGATTCAATTCATGATTCAATTCATGATTCATGATTCAAGATTTGATTCTTGATTCATGTTTCATGATTCATGATTCATGATTCATGATTCATGATTCATTTCATGATTCATGATTTGATTCATGATTCAATTCATGATTCAATTCATGATTGATGATTCATGATTCGATTCATGATTCAATTCAAGATTCATGATTCGATTCATGATTCATGATAAGATTCATGATTCATGATTCATTTCATGATTCATGATTTGATTCATGATTCAATTCATGATTTGATTCATGATTCATGATTCGATTCATGATTCAATTCATGATTCATGATTCGATTCATGATTCTTGATTCATGATGCATGATTCGATTCATGATTCATGATTCAAGATTCAATTCATAATTCATGACCCATGATTCAATTCATGATTCATGATTCATGATTGATGATTCAATTCATGATTCATGATTCAATTCATGATTCATTATTCAATTCATGATTCAATTCATTATTCGATTCCTGATTCATTTCATGATTCATGATTCGATTTATGATTCTTGATTCATGATTCAATTCATGATTCATGATTTAATTCATGATTCATGATTAATGATTCAATTCATAGTTCAATTTATGATTCGATTCATGATTCATGATTCAATTCATGATTCAATTCATGATTCATGATTCGATTCATGATTCATGATTCAATTCATTATTCATGATTCATGATTCAATTCATGATTCATGATTCATGATTCGATTCATGATTCATGATTCGATTCATGATTCATGATTCAATTCATGATTCAATTCATGATTCATGAATCAATTTATGTTTCATGATTCATGATTTATGATTCATAATTCATTATTCAATTCATGATTCAATTCATGATTCATGATTCATGATTCGATTCATGATTCATGATTCATGATTCAATGCATGATTCATAATTCATGATTCGATTCATGATTCATGATTCATGATTCATTTAATGATTCATGATTCGATTCATGATTCATAATTCATGATTCAAATCATGATTCATTATTCGATTCATGATTCATGATTCATGATTCAATTCAAGATTCATGATTCATGATTCAATTCATGATTTGATTCATGATTCATGATTTGATTCATGATTCATGATTCATGATTCATGATTCATGATTCATGATTCATGATTCATGATTAATTTCATGATTTATGATTTGATTCATGATTCAATTCATGATTCATGATTCATGATTCGAATTATGATTCAATTCAAGATTCATGATTCGATTCATGATTCATGATTCGATTCATGATTCATTTCATGATTTATGATTTGATTCATGATTCAATTCTTGATTCAATTCATGATTCATGAATCATGATTCGATTCATGATTCAATTCAAGATTCATGTTTCAATTCATGATTCATGATTCGAATCATTATTCATGATTCATGATTCATGATTCAATTCATGATTCATGATTCATGATTCAATTCATGATTCATGATTCATGATTCAATTCATGATTCATGATTCATGATTCATGATTCATGATTCAATTCATGATTCATGATTCATGATTCAATTCATGATTCATGATTCATGATTCATGATTCATGATTCAATTCATGATTCATGATTTGATTCATGATTCTTGATTCATGATTCAATTCATGATTCATGATTCATGATTCATGATTCATGATTCAATTCATGATTCATGATTCTTGATTCATGATTCATGATTCATGATTCAATTCATGATTTATGATTCGATTCATGATTCATGATTCATGATTCAATTCATGATTCATGATTCATGATTCATGATTCATGATTTAATTCATGATTAATGGTTCATGATTCAATTCATGATTCAATTCATGATTCATGAATAAATTTATGATTCATGATTCATGATTTATGATTCAATTCATGATTCATGATTCATGGTTCCTGATTCATGATTCATGATTCATGATTCATGATTCATGATTAAATTCATGATTCATGATTCATGATTCGATTCATGATTCATGATTCATGATTCAATTCATTATTCATGATTTATGATTCATGATTCAATAAATGATTCATGATTCAATTCATGATTCGATTCCTGATTCGATTCATGATTGATGATTCGATTTATGATTCATGATTCATAAATTCAATTCATGATTCATGATTCATGATTCAATTCATGATTCATGATTCATGATTAAAATTATGATTCAATTCAAGATTCATGATTCGATTCATGATTCATGATTCGATTCATGATTCATGATTCATGATTCAATTCATGATTCATGATTCATGATTCAATTCATGATTCATGATTCTTGATTCATGATTCATGATTCGATTCATGATTCATGATTCAAGTTTCAATTCATAATTCATGATTCATGAATCAATTCATGATTCATGCTTCATGATTGATGATTCAATTCATGATTTATGATTTGATTCATGATTCAATTCATGATTCAATTCATGATTCATGATTCATGATTCGATTCATGATTCAATTCAAGATTCATGATTCGATTCATGATTCATGATTCGATTCATGATTCATTTCATGATTCATGATTTGATTCATGATTCAATTCTTGATTCAATTCATGATTCATGAATCATGATTCGATTCATGATTCAATTCAAGATTCATGTTTCAATTCATGATTCATGATTCGATTCATGATTCATGATTCATGATTCATGATTCAATTCATGATTCATGATTCATGATTCAATTCATGATTCATGATTCATGATTCATGATTCAATTCATGATTCATGATTATATTCATGATTCTTGATTCATGATTCATGATTCGATTCATGATTCATGATTCAATTCATGATTCAATTCATGATTCATGATTTGATTCATGATTCATGATTCAATTCATTATTCATGATTCATGATTCAATTCATGATTCATGATTCATGATTCATGATTCGATTCATGATTCATGATTCAATTCATGATTCATGATTAAAGATTCATGATTCAATTCATGATTCATGATTCAATTCATGATTCATGATTCGATTCATGATTCATGATTCAATTCATGATTCATGATTCAAGATTCATGATTCAATTCATGATTCATGATTCGATTCATGAATCTTGATTCATGATTCATGATTCGATTCATTATTCATGATTCTATTATGATTCATGATTTGATTCCTGATTCATGATTCAATTCATGATTCAATTCATGATTCATGATTCGATTGATGATTCATGATTCAATTCATGATTCATGATTAATGATTCAATTCATAAATCATGATTCAATTCATGATTCATGATTCAAGATTCATGATTCAATTCATGATTCATGATTCGATTCATGATTCTTGATTCATGATTCATGATTCGATTCATGATTCGATTGATGATTCATGATTCAATTTATGATTCATGATTTGATTCCTGATTCATGATTCAATTCATGATTCAATTCATGATTCATGATTCGATTGATGATTCATGATTCAATTCATGATTCATGATTCATGATTAATGATTCAATTCATAAATCATAATTCAATTCATGATTCATGATTCAAGATTCAAGATTCATGATTCAATTCATGATTCATGATTCGATTCATGATTCTTGATTCATGATTCATGATTCAATTCATGATTCATGATTCATGATTCATGATTCAATTCATGATTCATGATTCAATTCATGATTCATGATTCAATTCATGATTCATGATTCAATTCATGATTCATGATTCATGATTCATGATTCATGATTTATGATTCATGATTCATGATTTAATTCATGATCAATGATTCATGATTCAATTCATGATTCAATTCATGATTCATGAATCAATTTATGATTCATGATTCGATTCATGATTCATGATTCAATTTATGATTCAATTCATGATTCATGATTTGATTCATGATTCATGATTCAATTCATTATTCATGATTCATGATTCAATTCATGATTCATGATTCATGATTCGATTCATGATTCATGATTTAATTCATGATTCATGATTAAAGATTCATGATTCAATTCATGATTCATGATTCAATTCATGATTCATGATTCAAGATTCATGATTCAATTCATGATTCATGATTCGATTCATGAATCTTGATTCATGATTCATGATTCGATTCATGATTCATGATTCAATTCATGATTCATGATTCAAGATTCATGTTTCAATTCATGATTCATGATTCGATTCATGATTCATGATTCATGATTCATGATTCAATTCATGATTCATGATTCATGATTCAATTCATGATTCATGATTCATGATTCATGATTCAATTCATGATTCATGATTATATTCATGATTCTTGATTCATGATTCATGATTCGATTCATGATTCATGATTCAATTCATGATTCAATTCATGATTCATGATTTGATTCATGATTCATGATTCAATTCATTATTCATGATTCATGATTCAATTCATGATTCATGATTCATGATTCATGATTCGATTCATGATTCATGATTCAATTCATGATTCATGATTAAAGATTCATGATTCAATTCATGATTCATGATTCAATTCATGATTCATGATTCGATTCATGATTCATGATTCAATTCATGATTCATGATTCAAGATTCATGATTCAATTCATGATTCATGATTCGATTCATGAATCTTGATTCATGATTCATGATTCGATTCATTATTCATGATTCTATTTATGATTCATGATTTGATTCCTGATTCATGATTCAATTCATGATTCAATTCATGATTCATGATTCGATTGATGATTCATGATTCAATTCATGATTCATGATTAATGATTCAATTCATAAATCATGATTCAATTCATGATTCATGATTCAAGATTCATGATTCAATTCATGATTCATGATTCGATTCATGATTCTTGATTCATGATTCATGATTCGATTCATGATTCGATTGATGATTCATGATTCAATTTATGATTCATGATTTGATTCCTGATTCATGATTCAATTCATGATTCAATTCATGATTCATGATTCGATTGATGATTCATGATTCAATTCATGATTCATGATTCATGATTAATGATTCAATTCATAAATCATAATTCAATTCATGATTCATGATTCAAGATTCAAGATTCATGATTCAATTCATGATTCATGATTCGATTCATGATTCTTGATTCATGATTCATGATTCAATTCATGATTCATGATTCATGATTCATGATTCAATTCATGATTCATGATTCAATTCATGATTCATGATTCAATTCATGATTCATGATTCAATTCATGATTCATGATTCATGATTCATGATTCATGATTTATGATTCATGATTCATGATTTAATTCATGATCAATGATTCATGATTCAATTCATGATTCAATTCATGATTCATGAATCAATTTATGATTCATGATTCGATTCATGATTCATGATTCAATTTATGATTCAATTCATGATTCATGATTTGATTCATGATTCATGATTCAATTCATTATTCATGATTCATGATTCAATTCATGATTCATGATTCATGATTCGATTCATGATTCATGATTTAATTCATGATTCATGATTAAAGATTCATGATTCAATTCATGATTCATGATTCAATTCATGATTCATGATTCAAGATTCATGATTCAATTCATGATTCATGATTCGATTCATGAATCTTGATTCATGATTCATGATTCGATTCATGATTCATGATTCAATTCATGATTCATGATTCAAGATTCATGATTCAATTCATGATTCATGATTCGATTCATGAATCTTGATTCATGATTCATGATTCGATTCATGAATCTTGATTCATGATTCATGATTCGATTCATGATTCATGATTCGATTCATGAATCATGATTTATGATTCAATTCATGATTCATGATTCAATTCATGATTCATGATTCATGATTCAATTCATGATTTATGATTCGATTCATAATTCATGATTCAATTCATGATTCATGATTCATGATTCATGATTTAATTCATGATTAATGAATAAATTTATGATTCATGATTCAATTCATGATTCAATTCATGATTCATGATTCATGATTCGATTCATGATTCAATTCAAGATTCATAATTCGATTCATGATTCATGATTCATGATTCAATTCATGATTCATGATTCATGATTCATAATTCAATTCATGATTCATGATTCGATTCATGATTCATGATTCATGATTCAATTCATGATTCATGATTCATGATTCAATTTATGATTCATGATTCAATTCATGATTCAATTCATAAATCATGATTCATGATTCAATTTATGATTCATTATTCATGATTCAATTCATGATTCAATTCATGATTCATGATTCATGATTCAATTCATGATTTATGATTCAATTCATGATTCATGATTCATGATTCAATTCATGATTCGTGATTCATGATTCAATTTATGATTCCTGATTCATGATTCGATTCATGATTCATGATTCAATTCATGATTCATGATTTGATTCATGATTCCTGATTCCTGATTCAATTAATGATTCATGAATTAAGTCATGATTCATGATTCAATTCATGATTCAATTCATGATTCATGATTCCTGATTCAATTTATGATTCATGATTCATGATTCATGATTCAATTCATGATTCATGATTCATGATTCAATTCATAATTCAATTCATGATTCATGATTCAATTCATGATTCATAATTCAACTCATGATTCAATTCATAATTCATGATTCATGATTCGATTCATGATTCATGATTCGATTCATGATTCATGATTCAATTCATGACTCCTGATTCATGATTCGATTCATGATTCATGATTCGATTCATGATTCATGATTCAATTCAAGCTTCCTGATTCATGATTCAATTCATGATTCATGATTTAATTCATGATTCATGATTCAAGATTCATGATTCAATTCATGATTCGATTCATGATTCATGATTCATGATTCAATTCATGATTCATGATTCATGATTCAATTCATAATTCAATTCATGATTCATGAATTATGATTCAATTCATGATTCATGATTCATGATTCAATTCATGATTCAATTTATGATTCATGATTCAATTCATGATTCAATTCATGATTCATGATTCAAGATTCGATTCATGATTCATGATTTATGATTCATGATTCAATTAATAATTCATGATTTGATTCATGATTTTTGATTCATGATTTATGATTCGATTCATGATTCATGATTTTTTTATTCATGATTTATGATTCATTACTCATGATTCAATTCATTAATCATGATTCATGATTCGATTCATGATTCAATTCATGATTCATGATTGATGATTCAATTCATGATTCATGATTCAATTGATGATTCAATTCATGATTCATGATTCGATTCCTGATTCATTTCATGATTTATGATTCGATTTATGATTCTTGATTCATGATTCAATTCATGATTCATGATTCAATTCATGATTCATGATTCATGATTCAATTCATGATTCAATTCATGATTCAATTCATGTTTCATGATTCATTTCATGATTCAATTCATGATTCATGATTCGATTCATGATTCATGATTCAATTCATGATTCAATTCAAGATTAATGATTCGATTCATGAATAATGATTCAATTCATGATTCAATTCATGATTCATGATTCAATTTATGATTCATGATTCATGATTCAATTCATGATTCATGATTCATGATTCAATTCATGATTCATGATTCAATTCATGATTCAATTTATGATTCATGATTCAATTCATGATTCATGATTCATGATTCGATTTGATTCATGATTCAAGATTCGATTCATGATTCATGATTCATGATTCATGATTCGATTCATGATTCATGATTTATGATTCATGATTCAATTCATAATTCATGATTTGATTCATGATTCTTGATTCATGATTTATGATTCGATTCATGATTCAATTCAAGATTCATGTTTAAATTCATGATTCATGATTCGATTCATGATTCATGATTCATGATTCATGATTCAATTCATGATTCATGATTCATGATTCAATTCATGATTCTTGATTCATGATTCATGATTCGATTCATGATTCATGATTCAATTCATGATTCATGATTCATGATTAGATTCATGATTCATGATTCATGATTCAATTCATTATTCATGATTTATGATTCATGATTCAATAAATGATTCATGATTCAATTCATGATTCGATTCCTGATTCGATTCATGATTGATGATTCGATTTATGATTCATGATACATAAATTCAATTCATGATTCATGATTCATGATTCAATTCATGATTCATGATTCATGATTAAAATTATGATTCAATTCAAGATTCATGATTCGATTCATGATTCATGATTCGATTCATGATTCATGATTCATGATTCAATTCATGATTCATGATTCATGATTCATGATTCAATTCATGATTCATGATTCTTGATTCATGATTCATGATTCGATTCATGATTCATGATTCAAGATTCAATTCATAATTCATGATTCATGATTCAATTCATGATTCATGCTTCATGATTCATGATTCAATTCATGATTTATGATTTGATTCATGATTCAATTCATGATTCAATTCATGATTCATGATTCATGATTCGATTCATGATTCAATTCAAGATTCATGATTCGATTCATGATTCATGATTCGATTCATGATTCATTTCATGATTCATGATTTGATTCATGATTCAATTCTTGATTCAATTCATGATTCATGAATCATGATTCGATTCATGATTCAATTCAAGATTCATGTTTCAATTCATGATTCATGATTCGATTCATGATTCATGATTCATGATTCAATTCATGATTCATGATTCATGATTCAATTCATGATTCATGATTCATGATTCATGATTCAATTCATGATTCATGATTTGATTCCTGATTCCTGATTCCTGATTCAATTAATGATTCATGAATTAAGTCATGATTCATGATTCAATTCATGATTCAATTCATGATTCATGATTCCTGATTCAATTTATGATTCATGATTTATGATTCATGATTCAATTCATGATTCATGATTCATGATTCAATTCATAATTCAATTCATGATTCATGATTCAATTCATGATTCATAATTCAACTCATGATTCAATTCATAATTCATGATTCATGATTCGATTCATGATTCATGATTCGATTCATGATTCGATTCATGATTCATGATTCAATTCATGACTCCTGATTCATGATTCGATTCATGATTCATGATTCGATTCATGATTCATGATTCAATTCATGCTTCCTGATTCATGATTCAATTCATAATTCATGATTTAATTCATGATTCATGATTCAAGATTCATGATTCAATTCATGATTCGATTCATGATTCATGATTCATGATTCAATTCATGATTCATGATTCATGATTCAATTCATAATTCAATTCATGATTCATGAATTATGATTCAATTCATGATTCATGATTCATGATTCAATTCATGATTCAATTTATGATTCATGATTCAATTCATGATTCATGATTCAATTCATGATTGAATTCATGATTCATGATTCAAGATTCGATTCATGATTCATGATTTATGATTCATGATTCAATTAATAATTCATGATTTGATTCATGATTTTTGATTCATGATTTATGATTCGATTCATGATTCATGATTTATGATTCATTACTCATGATTCAATTCATTAATCATGATTCATGATTCGATTCATGATTCAATTCATGATTCATGATTGATGATTCAATTCATAATTCATGATTCAATTGATGATTCAATTCATGATTCATGATTCGATTCCTGATTCATTTCATGATTTATGATTCGATTTATGATTCTTGATTCATGATTCAATTCATGATTCATGATTCAATTCATGATTCATGATTCATGATTCAATTCATGATTCAATTCATGATTCAATTCATGATTCATGATTCATTTCATGATTCAATTCATGATTCATGATTCGATTCATGATTCATGATTCAATTCATGATTCAATTCAAGATTAATGATTCGATTCATGAATAATGATTCAATTCATGATTCAATTCATGATTCATGATTCGATTTGATTCATGATTCAAGATTCGATTCATGATTCATGATTCGATTCATGATTCATGATTCATGATTCATGATTCGATTCATGATTCATGATTTATGATTCATGATTCAATTCATAATTCATGATTTGATTCATGATTCTTGATTCATGATTTATGATTCGATTCATGATTCAATTCAAGGTTCATGTTTAAATTCATGATTCATGATTCGATTCATGATTCATGATTCGATTCATGATTCATGATTCATGATTCAATTCATGATTCATGATTCATGATTCAATTCATGATTCATGATTCATGATTCATGATTCAATTCATGATTCATGATTTGATTCATGATTCTTGATTCATGATTCATGATTCGATTCATGATTCATGATTCAATTCATGATTCAATTCATGATTCATGATTCGATTCATGATTCATGATTCAATTCATTATTCATGATTCATGATTCAATTCATGATTCATGATTCATGATTCATGATTCGATTCATGATTCATGATTCAATTCATGATTCATGATTAAAGATTCATGATTCAATTCATGATTCATGATTCAATTCATGATTCATGATTCGATTCATGATTCATGATTCAATTCATGATTCATGATTCAAGATTTATGATTCAAGATTCATGAATCTTGATTCTTGATTCATGATTCGATTCATGATTCATGATTCAATTCATGATTCAAGATTTATGATTCAAGATTCATGAATCTTGATTCATGATTCATGATTCAATTCATGATTCATGATTCATGATTCAATTCATGATTTATGATTCGATTCATGATTCATTTCATGATTCATGATTTGATTCATGATTCAATTCTTGATTCAATTCATGATTCATGAATCATGATTCGATTCATGATTCAATTCAAGATTCATGTTTCAATTCATGATTCATGATTCGATTCATGATTCATGATTCATGATTCAATTCATGATTCATGATTCATGATTCATGATTCAATTCATGATTCATTAATCTTGATTCATGATTCATGATTCGATTCATGATTCATGATTCAAGATTCAATTCATAATTCATGATTCATGATTCAATTCATGATTCATGCTTCATGATTGATGATTCAATTCATGATTTATGATTTGATTCATGATTCAATTCATGATTCAATTCATGATTCATGAATCATGATTCGATTCATGATTCAATTCAAGATTCATGTTTCAATTCATGATTCATGATTCGATTCATGATTCATGATTCATGATTCAATTCATGATTCATGATTCATGATTCAATTCATGATTCATGATTCATGATTCATGATTCAATTCATGATTCATGATTTGATTCCTCATTCCTGATTCCTGATTCAATTAATGATTCATGAATTAAGTCATGATTCATGATTCAATTCATGATTCAATTCATGATTCATGATTCCTGATTCAATTTATGATTCATGATTCATGATTCATGATTCAATTCATGATTCATGATTCATGATTCAATTCATAATTCAATTCATGATTCATGATTCAATTCATGATTCATAATTCAACTCATGATTCAATTCATAATTCATGATTCATGATTCGATTCATGATTCATGATTCGATTCATGATTCATGATTCGATTCATGATTCATGATTCAATTCATGACTCCTGATTCATGATTCGATTCATGATTCATGATTCGATTCATGATTCATGATTCAATTCATGCTTCCTGATTCATGATTCAATTCATGATTCATGATTTAATTCATGATTCATGATTCAAGATTCATGATTCAATTCATGATTCGATTCATGATTCATGATTCATGATTCAATTCATGATTCATGATTCATGATTCAATTCATAATTCAATTCATGATTCATGAATTATGATTCAATTCATGATTCATGATTCATGATTCAATTCATGATTCAATTTATGATTCATGATTCAATTCATGATTCATGATTCAATTCATGATTGAATTCATGATTCATGATTCAAGATTCGATTCATGATTCATGATTTATGATTCATGATTCAATTAATAATTCATGATTTGATTCATGATTTTTGATTCATGATTTATGATTCGATTCATGATTCATGATTTTATTCATGATTTATGATTCATTACTCATGATTCAATTCATTAATCATGATTCATGATTCGATTCATGATTCAATTCATGATTCATGATTGATGATTCAATTCATAATTCATGATTCAATTGATGATTCAATTCATGATTCATGATTCGATTCCTGATTCATTTCATGATTTATGATTCGATTTATGATTCTTGATTCATGATTCAATTCATGATTCATGATTCAATTCATGATTCATGATTCATGATTCAATTCATGATTCAATTCATGATTCAATTCATGATTCATGATTCATTTCATGATTCAATTCATGATTCATGATTCGATTCATGATTCATGATTCAATTCATGATTCAATTCAAGATTAATGATTCGATTCATGAATAATGATTCAATTCATGATTCAATTCATGATTCATGATTCGATTTGATTCATGATTCAAGATTCGATTCATGATTCGATTCATGATTCATGATTCATGATTCATGATTCGATTCATGATTCATGATTTATGATTCATGATTCAATTCATAATTCATGATTTGATTCATGATTCTTGATTCATGATTTATGATTCGATTCATGATTCAATTCAAGATTCATGTTTAAATTCATGATTCATGATTCGATTCATGATTCATGATTCGATTCATGATTCATGATTCAATTCATGATTCATGATTCATGATTCAATTCATGATTCATGATTCATGATTCATGATTCAATTCATGATTCATGATTTGATTCATGATTCTTGATTCATGATTCATGATTCGATTCATGATTCATGATTCAATTCATGATTCAATTCATGATTCATGATTCGATTCATGATTCATGATTCAATTCATTATTCATGATTCATGATTCAATTCATGATTCATGATTCATGATTCATGATTCGATTCATGATTCATGATTCAATTCATGATTCATGATTAAAGATTCATGATTCAATTCATGATTCATGATTCAATTCATGATTCATGATTCGATTCATGATTCATGATTCAATTCATGATTCATGATTCAAGATTTATGATTCATGATTCAAGATTCATGAATCTTGATTCATGATTCATGATTCGATTCATGATTCATGATTCAATTTATGATTCATGATTTATGATTCAATTCATGATTCATGATTCAATTCATGATTCATGATTCATGATTCAATTCATGATTTATGATTCGATTCATGATTCATGATTCAATTCATGATTCATGATTCATGATTCATGGTTTAATTCATGATTAATGATTCATGATTCAATTCATGATTCAATTCATGATTCATGAATAAATTTATGGTTCATGATTCAATTCATGATTCAATTCATGATTCATGATTCATGATTCGATTCATGATTCAATTCAAGATTCATGATTCGATTCATGATTCATGATTCGATTCATGATTCATTTCATGATTCATGATTTGATTCATGATTCAATTCTTGATTCAATTCATGATTCATGAATCATGATTCGATTCATGATTCAATTCAAGATTCATGTTTCAATTCATGATTCATGGTTCCTAATTCATGATTCATGATTCATGATTCGATTCATAATTCATGATTCATGATTCAATTCATTATTCATGATTCATGATTCATGATTCAATTCATGATTCATGATTCATGATTCGATTCATAATTCATGATTCATGATTTAATTCATTATTCATGATTTATGATTCATGATTCAATAAATGATTCATGATTCAATTCATGATTCGATTCCTGATTCGATTCATGATTGATGATTCGATTTATGATTCATAATTCATAAATTCAATTCATGATTCATGATTCATGATTCGATTCATGATTCATGATTCATGATTCAATTCATGATTCATGATTCATGATTCAATTCATGATTCATGATTCTTGATTCATGATTCATGATTCGATTCATGATTCATGATTCAAGATTCAATTCATAATTCATGATTCATGATTCAATTCATGATTCATGCTTCATGATTCGATTCATGATTCAATTCAAGATTCATGATTCGATTCATGATTCATGATTCGATTCATGATTCATGATTTGATTCATGATTCAATTCTTGATTCAATTCATGATTCATGAATCATGATTCGATTCATGATTCAATTCAAGATTCATGTTTCAATTCATGATTCATGATTCGATTCATGATTCATGATTCATGATTCATGATTCAATTCATGATTCATGATTTGATTCATGATTCTTGATTCATGATTCATGATTCGATTCATGATTCATGATTCAATTCATGATTCAATTCATGATTCATGATTTGATTCATGATTCATGATTCAATTCATTATTCATGATTTATGATTCAATTCATGATTCATGATTCATGATTCGATTCATGATTCATGATTTAATTCATGATTCATGATTAAAGATTCATGATTCAATTCATGATTCATGATTCAATTCATGATTCATGATTCGATTCATGATTCATGATTCAATTCATGATTCATGATTCAAGATTCATGATTCAATTCATGATTCATGATTCGATTCATGAATCTTGATTCATGATTCATGATTCGATTCATGATTCATGATTCAATTTATGATTCATGATTTATGATTCAATTCATGATTCATGATTAAATTCATGATTCATGATTCAATTCATGATTTATGATTCGATTCATGATTCATGATTCAATTCATGATTCATGATTCATGATTCATGATTTAATTCATGATTAATGATTCATGATTCAATTCATGATTCAATTCATGATTCATGAATAAATTTATGATTCATGATTCAATTCATGATTCAATTCATGATTCATGATTCATGATTCGATTCATGATTCAATTCAAGATTCATGATTCGATTCATGATTCATGATTCGATTCATGATTCATTTCATGATTCATGATTTGATTCATGATTCAATTCTTGATTCAATTCATGATTCATGAATCATGATTCGATTCATGATTCAATTCAAGATTCATGTTTCAATTCATGATTCATGATTCGATTCATGATTCATGATTCATGATTCATGATTCAATTCATGATTCATGATTCATGATTCAATTCATGATTCATGATTCATGATTCATGATTCATGATTCATGATTCAATTCATGATTCATGATTTGATTCATGATTCATGATTCATGATTCGATTCATGATTCATGATTCGATTCATGATTCATGATTCAATTCATGATTCATGATTCGATTCATGATTCATGATTCAATTCATTATTTATGATTCATGATTCAATTCATGATTCATGATTCATGATTCATGATTCGATTCATGATTCATGATTCAATTCATGATTCATGATTAAAGATTCATGATTCAATTCATGATTCATGATTCAATTCATGATTCATGATTCGATTCATGATTCATGATTCAATTCATGATTCATGATTCAAGTGGCATGATTCAATTCATTATTCATGATTCGATTCATGAATCTTGATTCATGATTCATGATTCGATTCATGATTCATGATTCAATATATGATTCATGATTTATGATTCAATTCATGATTCATGATTCAATTCATGATTCATGATTCATGATTCAATTCATGATTTATGATTCGATTCATGATTCATGATTCATGATTCAATTTATGATTCATGATTCAATTCATGGTTCATGATTCATGATTCAATTCATGATTTATGATTCGATTCATGATTCATGATTCATGATTCAATTTATGATTCATGATTCATGATTCAATTCATGATTCAATTCATGATTCATGATTCATGATTCAATTTATGATTCATTATTCATGATTCAATTCATGATTCAATTCATGATTCATGATTCAAGATTCAATTCATGATTTATGATTCAATTCATGATTCATGATTCATGATTCATGATTCGATTCATGATTCGTGATTCATGATTCAATTTATGATTCCTGATTCATGATTCGATTCATGATTCATGATTCAATTCATGATTCAAGATTTGATTCATGATTCCTGATTCCTGATTCAATTAATGATTCATGATTTAAGTCATGATTCATGATTCAATTCATGATTCATGATTCCTGATTCAATTCATAATTCAATTCATGATTCATGATTCAATTCATGATTCATAATTTAACTCATGATTCAATTCATAATTCATGATTCATGATTCGATTCATGATTCATGATTCGATTCATGATTCATGATTCAATTCATGATTCCTGATTCATGATTCGATTCATGATTCATGATTCGATTCATGATTCATGATTCAATTCATGCTTCCTGATTCATGATTCAATTCATGATTCATGATTTAATTCATGATTCATGATTCAAGATTCATGATTCAATTCATGATTCGATTCATGATTCATGATTCATGATTCATGATTCAATTCATAATTCAATTCATGATTCATGATTCATGATTCAATTCATGATTCATGATTCATGATTCAATTCATGATTCAATTTATGATTCATGATTCAATTCATGATCCATGATTCAATTCATGATTCAATTCATGATTCATGATTCAAGATTCGATTCATGATTCATGATTCAATTCATGATTCATGATTCATGATTCAATTCATGATTCAATTTATGATTCATGATTCAATTCATGATTCATGATTCAATTCATGATTCAATTCATGATTCATGATTCAAGATTCGATTCATGATTCATGATTCAATTCATGATTCATGATTCATGATTCGATTCATGATTCATGATTTATGATTCATGATTCAATTCATGATTCATGATTCAATTCATGATTCATGATTCATGATTCAATTCATGATTCAATTCATGATTCAATTCATGATTCATGATTCATTTCATGATTCAATTCATGATTCATGACTCGATTCATGAATCATGATTCAATTCATGATTCAATTCAAGATTAATAATTCGATTCATGAATAATGATTCAATTCATGATTCAATTCATGATTCATGATTCATGATTCAATTTATGATTCATGATTCATGATTCAATTCATGATTCATGATTCATGATTCAATTCATGATTCATGATTCAATTCATGATTCAATTTATGATTCATGATTCAATTCATGATTCATGATTCATGATTCGATTTGATTCATGATTCAAGATTCGATTCATGATTCATGATTCAATTCATGATTCATGATTCATGATTCATGATTCGATTCATGATTCATGATTTATGATTCATGATTCAATTCATAATTCATGATTTGATTCATGATTCTTGATTCATGATTTATGATTCGATTCATGATTCAATTCAAGATTCATGTTTCAATTCATGATTCATGATTTGATTCATGATTCATGATTCATGATTCATGATTCAATTCATGATTCATGATTCATGATTCAATTCATGATTCATGATTCATGATTCAATTCATGATTCATGATTTGATTCAAGATTCTTGATTCATGATTCATGATTCGATTCATGATTCAATTCATGATTCAATTCATGATTCATGATTCGATTCATGATTCATGATTCAATACATTATTCATGATTCATGATTCAATTCATGATTCATGATTCATGATTCATGAATCGATTCATGATTCATGATTCAATTCATGATTCATGATTAAAGATTCATGATTCAATTCATGATTCATGATTCAATTCATGATTCATGATTCGATTCATGATTCATGATTCAATTCATGATTCATGATTCAAGATTCATGATTCATGATTCAAGATTCATGATTCAATTCATGATTCATGATTCGATTCATGAATCTTGATTCATGATTCATGATTCGATTCATGATTCATGATTCAATTTATGATTCATGATTTATGATTCAATTCATACTTCATGATTCAATTCATGATTCATGATTCATGATTCAATTCATGATTTATGATTCGATTCATGATTCATGATTCAATTCATGATTCATGATTCATGATTCATGATTTAATTCATGATTAATGAATCATGATTCAATTCATGATTCAATTCATGATTCATGAATAAATTTATGATTCATGATTCAATTCATGATTCATGATTCATGATTCGATTCATGATTCAATTCAAGATTCATGATTCGATTCATGATTCATGATTCGATTCATGAGTCATTTCATGATTCATGATTTGATTCATGATTCAATTCTTGATTCAATTCATGATTCATGAATCATGATTCGATTCATGATTCAATTCAAGATTCATGTTTCAATTCATGATTCATGATTCGATTCATGATTCATGATTCATGATTCATGATTCAATTCATGATTCATGATTCATGATTCAATTCATGATTCATGATTCATGATTCATGATTCAATTCATGATTCATGATTCGATTCATGATTCTTGATTCATGATTCATGATTCGATTCATGATTCATGATTCAATTCATGATTCAATTCATGATTCATGATTCGATTCATGATTCATGATTCACTTCATTATTCATGATTTATGATTCAATTCATGATTCATGATTCATGATTCGATTCATGATTCATGATTCAATTCATGATTCATGATTAAAGATTCATGATTCAATTCATGATTTATGATTCATGATTCAATTCATGATTCATGATTCGATTCATGATTCATGATTCAATTCATGATTCATGATTCAAGATTCATGATTCAATTCATGATTCATGATTCGATTCATGAATCTTGATTCATGATTCGATTCATGATTCATGATTCATGATTCAATTCAAGATTCATGTTTTAATTCATGATTCATGATTCGATTCATGATTCATGATTCATGATTCGATTCATGATTCATGATTCATGATTCAATTCATTATTCATGATTTATGATTCATGATTCAATAAATGATTCATGATTCAATTCATGATTCGATTCCTGATTCGATTCATGATTGATGATTCGATTTATGATTCATGATTCATAAATTCAATTCATGATTCATGATTCATGATTCAATTCATGATTCATGATTCATGATTAAAATTATGATTCAATTCAAGATTCATGATTCGATTCATGATTCATGATTCGATTCATGATTCATGATTCATGATTCAATTCATGATTCAATTAAAGATTCATGATTCGATTCATGATTCTTGATTCATGATTCATGATTCGATTCATGATTCATGATTCAAGATTCAATTCATAATTCATGATTCATGATTCAATTCATGATTCATGCTTCATGATTGATGATTCAATTCATGATTTATGATTTGATTCATGATTCAATTCATGATTCAATTCATGATTCATGATTCATGATTCGATTCATGATTCAATTCAAGATTCATGATTCGATTCATGATTCATGATTCGATTCATGATTCATGATTTGATTCATGATTCAATTCTTGATTCAATTCATGATTCATGAATCATGATTCATGATTCAATTCTTGATTCAATTCATGATTCATGAATCATGATTCGATTCATGATTCAATTCAAGATTCATGTTTCAATTCATGATTCATGATTCGATTCATGATTCATTATTCAATTCATGATTCATGATTAAAGATTCATGATTCAAATCATGATTCATGATTCAATTCATGATTCATGATTAGATTCATGATTCATGATTCAATTCATGATTCATGATTCAAGATTCATGATTCAATTCATGATTCATGATTCGATTCATGAATCTTGATTCATGATTCATGATTCGATTCATGATTCATGATTCAATTTATGATTCATGATTCATGATTCAATTCATGATTCATGATTCATGATTCAATTCATGATTCATGATTTGATTCATGATTCTTGATTCATGATTCATGATTCGATTCATGATTCATGATTCAATTCATGATTCAATTCATGATTCAATTCATGATTCATGATTCAATTCATTATTCATGATTCATGATTCAATTCATGATTCATGATTCATGATTCGATTCATGATTCATGATTCAATTCATGATTCATGATTCAATTCATGATTCATGATTCGATTCATGATTCATGATTCAATTCATGATTCATGATTCAAGATTCATGATTCATGATTCAAGATTCAATTCATTATTCATGATTCATGATTCAATTCATGATTCATGATTCGATTCATGATTCAATTCATGATTCATGATTAAAGATTCACGATTCAAATCATGATTCATGATTCAATTCATGATTCATGATTCGATTCATGATTCATGATTCAATTCATGATTCATGATTCAAGATTCATGATTCAATTCATGATTCATGATTCGATTCATGAATCTTGATTCATGATTCATGATTCGATTCATGATTCATGATTCAATTTATGATTCATGATTCATGATTCAATTCATGATTCATGATTCATGATTCATGATTCAATTCATGATTCATGATTTGATTCATGATTCTTGATTCATGATTCATGATTCGATTCATGATTCATGATTCAATTCATGATTCAATTCATGATTCATGATTCGATTCATGATTCATGATTCAATTCATTATTCATGATTCATGATTCAATTCATGATTCATGATTCATGATTCATGATTCGATTCATGATTCATGATTCAATTCATGATTCAAGATTCATGATTCAATTCATGATTCATGATTCAATTCATGATTCATGATTCGATTCATGATTCATGATTCAATTCATGATTCATGATTCAAGATTCATGATTCATGATTCAAGATTCATGATTCAATTCATGATTCATGATTCGATTCATGAATCTTGATTCATGATTCGATTCATGATTCATGATTCAATTTATGATTCATGATTTATGATTCAATTCATGATTCATGATTCAATTCATGATTCATGATTCATGATTCAATTCATGATTTATGATTCGATTCATGATTCATGATTCAATTCATGATTCATGATTCATGATTCATGATTTAATTCATGATTAATGATTCATGATTCAATTCATGATTCAATTCATGATTCATGAATAAATTTATGATTCATGATTCAATTCATGATTCAATTCATGATTCATGATTCATGATTCGATTCATGATTCAATTCAAGATTCATGATTCGATTCATGATTCATGATTCGAATCATGATTCATTTCATGATTCATGATTTGATTCATGATTCAATTCTTGATTCAATTCATGATTCATGAATCATGATTCGATTCATGATTCAATTCAAGATTCATGTTTCAATTCATGATTCATGATTCGATTCATGATTCATGATTCATGATTCGATTCATGATTCATGATTCATGATTTAATTCATTATTCATGATTTATGATTCATGATTCAATAAATGATTCATGATTCAATTCATGATTCGATTCCTGATTCGATTCATGATTGATGATTCGATTTATGATTCATGATTCATAAATTCAATTCATGATTCATGATTCATGATTCAATTCATGATTCATGATTCATGATTAAAATTATGATTCAATTCAAGATTCATGATTCGATTCATGATTCATGATTCGATTCATGATTCATGATTCATGATTCAATTCATGATTCATGATTCATGATTCAATTCATGATTCATGATTCTTGATTCATGATTCATGATTCGATTCATGATTCATGATTCAAGATTCAATTCATAATTCATGATTCATGATTCAATTCATGATTCATGCTTCATGATTGATGATTCAATTCATGATTTATGATTTGATTCATGATTCGATTCATGATTCAATTCAAGATTCATGATTCGATTCATGATTCATGATTCGATTCATGATTCATGATTTGATTCATGATTCAATTCTTGATTCAATTCATGATTCATGAATCATGATTCGATTCATGATTCAATTCAAGATTCATGTTTCAATTCATGATTCATGATTCGATTCATGATTCATGATTCATTATTCAATTCATGATTCATGATTTGATTCATGATTCTTGATTCATGATTCATGATTCGATTCATGATTCATGATTCAATTCATGATGCAATTCATGATTCATGATTTGATTCATGATTCATGATTCAATTCATTATTCATGATTCATGATTCAATTCATGATTCATGATTCATGATTCGATTCATGATTCATGATTCAATTCATGATTCATGATTCGATTCATGATTCATGATTCAATTCATGATTCATGATTCAAGATTCATGATTCAATTCATGATTCATGATTCGATTCATGAATCTTGATTCATGATTCATGATTCGATTCATGATTCATGATTCAATTTATGATTCATGATTTATGATTCAATTCATGATTCATGATTCAATTCATGATTCATGATTCATGATTCAATTCATGATTTATGATTCGATTCATGATTCATGATTCAATTCATGATTCATGATTCATGATTCATGATTTAATTCATGATTAATGATTCATGATTCAATTCATGATTCATGATTCATGATTCATGATTTAATTCATGATTAATGATTCATGATTCTATTCATGATTCAATTCAAGATTCATGATTCGATTCATGATTCATGATTCGATTCATGATTCATTTCATGATTCATGATTTGATTCATGATTCAATTCTTGATTCAATTCATGATTCATGAATCATGATTTGATTCATGATTCAATTCAAGATTCATGTTTCAATTCATGATTCATGATTCGATTCATGATTCATGATTCATGATTCAATTCATGATTCATGATTCATGATTCGATTCATGATTCATGATTCAATTCATGATTCATGATTCGATTCATGAGTCATGATTCAATTCATTATTCATGATTCATGATTCAATTCATGATTCATGAGTCATGATTCATGATTCGATTCATGATTCATGATTCAATTCATGATTCGTGATTAAAGATTCATGATTCAATTCATGATTCATGATTCAATACATGATTCATGATTCGATTCATGATTCATGATTCGATTCATGATTCATGATTCAATTCATGATTCATGATTCAAGATTCATGATTCAATTCATTATTCATGATTCGATTCATGAATCTTGATTCATGATTCATGATTCGATTCATGATTTATGATTCAATTTATGATTCATGATTTATGATTCAATTCATGATTCATGATTCAATTCATGATTCATGATTCATGATTCAATTCATGATTTATGATTCGATTCATGATTCATGATTCATGATTCAATTCATACAAAAGTGGAAGCTGCTCAAATCAATTTATAGGCCATAACAGGTGCTTGAAAGGGTGGGGTTATCCTGCAAGGAACATACACACAACATTTTTTCCCCCAGCACACTGCTATAGCCAGCAACAGATCTGCCATTTCTACTGTAGATAAAAATGCAAAAGTCTTTGTTGCACACATTTGCAAATGTATGTTTAAGCCATCCTGCCACGCCAAGGCGCTTTTGCTAATAGGATGGTCCTACTCTAAACAATGAGAGTCCCTATATTTGGGCCATACATATGTGTTTTATGATTCGATCCATGATTCATAATTCAATTTATGATTCATAATTCATGATTCATGATTCATGATTCATGATTCAATTCATGATTCATTATTCATGATTCAATTCATGATTCATGATTCGATTCATGATTCTTGATTCATGATTCATGATTCAATTCATGATTCATGATTCATGATTCAATTCATGATTCATGATTCGATTCATGATTCATGATTCATGATTCAATTCATGATTCATGATTCAATTTATGATTCATGATTCATGATTCAATTCATGATTCAATTCATGATTCATGATTCATGATTCAATTTATGATTCATTATTCATGATTCAATTCATGATTCAATTCATGATTCATGATTCAAGATTCAATTCATGATTTATGATTCAATTCATGATTCATGATTCATGATTCATGATTCGATTCATGATTCTATTCATGATTCAATTCAAGATTCATGATTCGATTCATGATTCATGATTCGATTCATGATTCATTTCATGATTCATGATTTGATTCATGATTCAATTCTTGATTCAATTCATGATTCATGAATCATGATTTGATTCATGATTCAATTCAAGATTCATGTTTCAATTCATGATTCATGATTCGATTCATGATTCATGATTCATGATTCAATTCATGATTCATGATTCATGATTCGATTCATGATTCATGATTCAATTCATGATTCATGATTCGATTCATGAGTCATGATTCAATTCATTATTCATGATTCATGATTCAATTCATGATTCATGAGTCATGATTCATGATTCGATTCATGATTCATGATTCAATTCATGATTCGTGATTAAAGATTCATGATTCAATTCATGATTCATGATTCAATACATGATTCATGATTCGATTCATGATTCATGATTCGATTCATGATTCATGATTCAATTCATGATTCATGATTCAAGATTCATGATTCAATTCATTATTCATGATTCGATTCATGAATCTTGATTCATGATTCATGATTCGATTCATGATTTATGATTCAATTTATGATTCATGATTTATGATTCAATTCATGATTCATGATTCAATTCATGATTCATGATTCATGATTCAATTCATGATTTATGATTCGATTCATGATTCATGATACATGATTCAATTCATACAAAAGTGGAAGCTGCTCAAATCAATTTATAGGCCATAACAGGTGCTTGAAAGGGTGGGGTTATCCTGCAAGGAACATACACACAACATTTTTTCCCCCAGCACACTGCTATAGCCAGCAACAGATCTGCCATTTCTACTGTAGATAAAAATGCAAAAGTCTTTGTTGCACACATTTGCAAATGTATGTTTAAGCCATCCTGCCACGCCAAGGCGCTTTTGCTAATAGGATGGTCCTACTCTAAACAATGAGAGTCCCTATATTTGGGCCATACATATGTGTTTTATGATTCGATCCATGATTCATAATTCAATTTATGATTCATAATTCATGATTCATGATTCATGATTCATGATTCAATTCATGATTCATTATTCATGATTCAATTCATGATTCATGATTCGATTCATGATTCTTGATTCATGATTCATGATTCAATTCATGATTCATGATTCATGATTCAATTCATGATTCATGATTCGATTCATGATTCATGATTCATGATTCAATTCATGATTCATGATTCAATTTATGATTCATGATTCATGATTCAATTCATGATTCAATTCATGATTCATGATTCATGATTCAATTTATGATTCATTATTCATGATTCAATTCATGATTCAATTCATGATTCATGATTCAAGATTCAATTCATGATTTATGATTCAATTCATGATTCATGATTCATGATTCATGATTCAATTCATGATTCGTGATTCATGATTCAATTTATGATTCCTGATTCATGATTCGATTCATGATTCATGATTCAATTCATGATTCATGATTTGATTCATGATTCCTGATTCCTGATTCAATTAATGATTCATGATTTAAGTCATGATTCATGATTCAATTCATGATTCAATTCATGATTCATGATTCCTGATTCAATTTATGATTCATGATTCATGATTCATGATTCAATTCATGATTCATGATTCATGATTCAATTCATAATTCAATTCATGATTCATTATTCAATTCATGATTCATAATTCAACTCATGATTCAATTCATAATTCATGATTCATGATTCGATTCATGATTCATGATTCGATTCATGATTCATGATTCAATTCATGATTCCTGATTCATGATTCGATTCATGATTCATGATTCGATTCATGATTCATGATTCAATTCATGCTTCCTGATTCATGATTCAATTCATGATTCATGATTTAATTCATGATTCATGATTCAAGATTCATGATTCAATTCATGATTCGATTCATGATACATGATTCATGATTCATGATTCAATTCATAATTCAATTCATGATTCATGATTCATGATTCAATTCATGATTCATGATTCAAGTCATGATTCAATTTATGATTCATGATTCAATTCATGATTCATGATTCAATTCATGATTCAATTCATGATTCATGATTCAAGATTCGATTCATGATTCATGATTCAATTCATGATTCATAATTCATGATTCAATTCATGATTCAATTTATGATTCATGATTCAATTCATGCTTCATTATTCAATTCATGATTGAATTCATGATTCATGATTCAAGATTCGATTCATGATTCAATTCATGATTCATGATTCATGATTCAATTCATGATTTATGATTCATGATTCAATTAATAATTCATGATTTGATTCATGATTTTTGATTCATGATTTATGATTCGATTCATGATTCATGATTTTATTCATGATTTATGATTCATTACTCATGATTCAATTCATTAATCATGATTCATGATTCGATTCATGATTCAATTCATGATTCATGATTGATGATTCAATTGATGATTCATGATTCAATTGATGATTCAATTGATGATTCATGATTCGATTCCTGATTCATTTCATGATTTATAATTCGATTTATGATTCTTGATTCATGATTCAATTCATGATTCATGATTCAATTCATGATTCATGATTCATGATTCAATTCATGATTCAATTCAAGATTCAATTCATGATTCATGATTTATTTCATGATTCAATTCATGATTCATGACTCGATTCATGATTCATGATTCAATTCATGATTCAATTCAAGATTAATGATTCGATTCATGAATAATGATTCAATTCATGATTCAATTCATGATTCATGATTCATGATTCAATTTATGATTCATGATTCATGATTCAATTCATGATTCAATTCATGATTCATGATTCAATTCATGATTCAATTTATGATTCATAATTCAATTCATGATTCATGATTCATGATTCGATTTGATTCATGATTCAAGATTCGATTCATGATTCATGATTCAATTCATGATTCATGATTCATGATTCGATTCATGATTCATGATTTATGATTCATGATTCAATTCATAATTCATGATTTGATTCATGATTCTTGATTCATGATTTATGATTCGATTCATGATTCAATTCAAGATTCATGTTTCAATTCATGATTCATGATTCGATTCATGATTCATGACTCATGATTCATGATTCAATTCATGATTCATGATTCATGATTCAATTCAATATTTCTTGATTCATGATTCATGATTCAATTCATGATTCATGATTTGATTCATGATTCTTGATTCATGATTCATGATTCGATTCATGATTCATGATTCAATTCATGATTCAATTCATGATTCATGATTCGATTCATGATTCATGATTCAATTCATTATTCATGATTCATGATTCAATTCATGATTCATGATTCATGATTCGATTCATGATTCATGATTCAATTCATGATTCATGATTAAAGATTCATGATTCAATTCATGATTCATGATTCAATTAATGATTCATGATTCTATTCATGATTCATGATTCAATTCATGATTCATGATTCAAGATTCATGATTCAATTCATGATTCATGATTCGATTCATGAATCTTGATACATGATTCATGATTCGATTCATGATTCATGATTCAATTTATGATTCATGATTTATGATTCAATTCATGATTCATGATTCAATTCATGATTCATGATTCATGATTCAATTCATGATTTATGATTCGATTCATGATTCATGATTCAATTCATGATTCAATTCATGATTCATGAATAAATTTATGATTCATGATTCAATTCATGATTCAATTCATGATTCATGATTCATGATTCGATTCATGATTCAATTCAAGATTCATGATTCGATTCATGATTCATGATTCGATTCATGATTCATTTCATGATTCATGATTTGATTCATGATTCAATTCTTGATTCAATTCATGATTCATGAATCATGATTCGATTCATGATTCAATTCAAGATTCATGTCTCAATTCATGATTCATGATTCAATTCATGATTCATGATTCATGATTCAATTCATGATTCATGATTCATGATTCATGATTCATGATTCAATTCATGATTCATGATTTGATTCATGATTCATGATTCATGATTCGATTCATGATTCATGATTCAATTCATGATTCATGATTCGATTCATGATTCATGATTCAATTCATTATTCATGATTCAATTCATTATTCATGATTCATGATTCAATTCATGATTCATGATTCATGATTCATGATTCGATTCATGATTCATAATTCAATTCATGATTCATGATTCAATTCATGATTCATGATTCAAGATTCATGATTCAATTCATGATTCGATTCATGATTCATGATTCATGATTCAATTCATGAATTATGATTCATGATTCAATTCATAATTCAATTCATGATTCATGATTCATGATTCAATTCATGATTCATGATTCATGATTCAATTCATGATTCAATTTATGATTCAATTCATGAATTATGATTCATGATTCAATTCATATTTCAATTCATGATTCATGATTCATGATTCAATTCATGATTCATGATTCAATTCATGATTCAATTTATGATTCATGATTCAATTCATGATTCATGATTCAATTCATGATTCAATTCATGATTCATGATTCAAGATTCGATTCATGATTCATTATTTAATTCATGATTCATGATTCATGATTCGATTCATGATTCATGATTTATGATTCATGATTCAATTAATAATTCATGATTTGATTCATGATTTTTGATTCATGATTTTTGATTCGATTCATGATTCATGATTTTATTCATGATTCAATTCATTAATCATGATTCATAATTCAATTCATGATTCAATTCATGATTCATGATTCATGATTCAATTCATGATTCATGATTCAATTGATGATTCAATTCATGATTCATGATTTGATTCCTGATTCATTTCATTATTTATGATTCGATTTATGATTCTTGATTCATGATTCAATTCATGATTCATGATTCAATTCATGATTCATGATTCATGATTCAATTCATGATTCAATTCATGATTCAATTCATGATTCATGATTCATTTCATGATTCAATTCATGATTCATGATTCGATTCATGATTCATGATTCAATTCATGATTCAATTCAAGATTAATGATTCGATTCATGAATAATGATTCAATTCATGATTCAATTCATGATTCATGATTCATGATTCAATTTATGATTCATGATTCATGATTCAATTCATGATTCATGATTTATGATTCATTTCATGATTCATGATTCAATTCATGATTCAATTTATGATTCATGATTCAATTCATGATTCATGATTCATGATTCGATTTGATTCATGATTCAAGATTCGATTCATGATTCATGATTCAATTCATGATTCATGATTCATGATTCATGATTCGATTCATGATTCATGATTTATGATTCATGATTCAATTCATAATTCATGATTTGATTCATGATTCTTGATTCATGATTTATGATTCGATTCATGATTCAATTCAAGATTCATGTTTCAATTCATGATTCATGATTCGATTCATGATTCATGATTCATGATTCAATGCATGATTCATGATTCATGATTCAATTCATGATTCATGATTCATGATTCATGATTCAATTCATGATTCATGATTTGATTCATGATTCTTGAATCATGATTCATGATTCGATTCATGATTCATGATTCAATTCATGATTCAATTCATGATTCATGATTCGATTCATGATTCATGATTCAATTCATGATTCATGATTAAAGATTCATGATTCAATTCATGATTCATGATTCAATTCATGATTCATGATTCGATTCATGATTCATGATTCAATTCATGATTCATGATTCAAGATTCATGATTCATGATTCAAGATTCATGATTCAATTCATGATTCATGATTTGATTCATGAATCTTGATTCATGATTCATGATTCGATTCATGATTTATGATTCAATTTATGATTCATGATTTATGATTCAATTCATGATTCATGATTCAATTCATGATTCATGATTCATGATTCAATTCATGATTTATGATTCGATTCATGATTCATGATTCAATTCATGATTCATGATTCATGATTCATGATTTAATTCATGATTAATGATTCATGATTCAATTCATGATTCAATTCATGATTCATGAATAAATTTATGATTCATGATTCAATTCATGATTCAATTCATGATTCATGATTCATGATTCGATTCATGATTCAATTCAAGATTCATGATTCGATTCATGATTCATGATTCGATTCATGATTCATGATTCGATTCATGATTTGATTCATGATTCAATTCTTGATTCAATTCATGATTCATGAATCATGATTCGATTCATGATTCAATTCAAGATACATTTTTCAATTCATGATTCATGATTCGATTCATGATTCATGATTCATGATTCATGATTCAATTCATGATTCATGATTCATGATTCAATTCATGATTCATGATTTGAATCATGATTCGTGATTCATGATTCATGATTCGATTCATGATTCATGATTCAATTCATGATTCATGATTCGATTCATGATTCATGATTCAATTCATTATTCATGATTCATGATTCAATTCATGATTCATGATTCATGATTCATGATTCGATTCATGATTCATGATTCAATTCATGATTCATGATTAAAGATTCATGATTTAATTCATGATTCATGATTCAATTCATGATTCATGATTCGATTCATGATTCATGATTCAATTCATGATTCATGATTCAAGATTCATGATTCATGATTCATGATTCGATTCATGATTCGTGATTCATGATTCAATTTATGATATCTGATTCATGATTCGATTCATGATTCATGATTCAATTCATGATTCATGATTTGATTCATGATTCCTGATTCCTGATTCAATTAATGATTCATGATTTAAGTCATGATTCATGATTCAATTCATGATTCAATTCATGATTCCTGATTCAATTTATGATTCATGATTCATGATTCATGATTCAATTCATGATTCATGATTCATGATTCAATTCATAATTCAATTCATGATTCATGTTTCAATTCATGATTCATAATTCAACTCATGATTCAATTCATAATTCATGATTCATGATTCGATTCATGATTCATGATTCGATTCATGATTCATGATTCAATTCAAGATTCATGTTTCAATTCATGATTCATGATTCGATTCATGATTCATGACTCATGATTCATGATTCAATTCATGATTCATGATTCATGATTCAATTCAATATTTCTTGATTCATGATTCATGATTCAATTCATGATTCATGATTTGATTCATGATTCTTGATTCATGATTCATGATTCGATTCATGATTCATGATTCAATTCATGATTCAATTCATGATTCATGATTCGATTCATGATTCATGATTCAATTCATTATTCATGATTCATGATTCAATTCATGATTCATGATTCATGATTCGATTCATGATTCATGATTCAATTCATGATTCATGATTAAAGATTCATGATTCAATTCATGATTCATGATTCAATTAATGATTCATGATTCTATTCATGATTCATGATTCAATTCATGATTCATGATTCAAGATTCATGATTCAATTCATGATTCATGATTCGATTCATGAATCTTGATACATGATTCATGATTCGATTCATGATTCATGATTCAATTTATGATTCATGATTTATGATTCAATTCATGATTCATGATTCAATTCATGATTCATGATTCATGATTCAATTCATGATTTATGATTCGATTCATGATTCATGATTCAATTCATGATTCAATTCATGATTCATGAATAAATTTATGATTCATGATTCAATTCATGATTCAATTCATGATTCATGATTCATGATTCGATTCATGATTCAATTCAAGATTCATGATTCGATTCATGATTCATGATTCGATTCATGATTCATTTCATGATTCATGATTTGATTCATGATTCAATTCTTGATTCAATTCATGATTCATGAATCATGATTCGATTCATGATTCAATTCAAGATTCATGTTTCAATTCATGATTCATGATTCAATTCATGATTCATGATTCATGATTCAATTCATGATTCATGATTCATGATTCATGATTCATGATTCAATTCATGATTCATGATTTGATTCATGATTCATGATTCATGATTCATGATTCGATTCATGATTCATGATTCAATTCATGATTCATGATTCGATTCATGATTCATGATTCAATTCATTATTCATGATTCATGATTCAATTCATGATTCATGATTCATGATTCATGATTCGATTCATGATTCATAATTCAATTCATGATTCATGATTCAATTCATGATTCATGATTCAAGATTCATGATTCAATTCATGATTCGATTCATGATTCATGATTCATGATTCAATTCATGAATTATGATTCATGATTCAATTCATAATTCAATTCATGATTCATGATTCATGATTCAATTCATGATTCATGATTCATGATTCAATTCATGATTCAATTTATGATTCAATTCATGAATTATGATTCATGATTCAATTCATATTTCAATTCATGATTCATGATTCATGATTCAATTCATGATTCATGATTCAATTCATGATTCAATTTATGATTCATGATTCAATTCATGATTCATGATTCAATTCATGATTCAATTCATGATTCATGATTCAAGATTCGATTCATGATTCATTATTTAATTCATGATTCATGATTCATGATTCGATTCATGATTCATGATTTATGATTCATGATTCAATTAATAATTCATGATTTGATTCATGATTTTTGATTCATGATTTTTGATTCGATTCATGATTCATGATTTTATTCATGATTCAATTCATTAATCATGATTCATAATTCAATTCATGATTCAATTCATGATTCATGATTGATGATTCAATTCATGATTCATGATTCAATTGATGATTCAATTCATGATTCATGATTTGATTCCTGATTCATTTCATTATTTATGATTCGATTTATGATTCTTGATTCATGATTCAATTCATGATTCATGATTCAATTCATGATTCATGATTCATGATTCAATTCATGATTCAATTCATGATTCAATTCATGATTCATGATTCATTTCATGATTCAATTCATGATTCATGATTCGATTCATGATTCATGATTCAATTCATGATTCAATTCAAGATTAATGATTCGATTCATGAATAATGATTCAATTCATGATTCAATTCATGATTCATGATTCATGATTCAATTTATGATTCATGATTCATGATTCAATTCATGATTCATGATTTATGATTCATTTCATGATTCATGATTCAATTCATGATTCAATTTATGATTCATGATTCAATTCATGATTCATGATTCATGATTCGATTTGATTCATGATTCAAGATTCGATTCATGATTCATGATTCAATTCATGATTCATGATTCATGATTCATGATTCGATTCATGATTCATGATTTATGATTCATGATTCAATTCATAATTCATGATTTGATTCATGATTCTTGATTCATGATTTATGATTCGATTCATGATTCAATTCAAGATTCATGTTTCAATTCATGATTCATGATTCGATTCATGATTCATGATTCATGATTCAATGCATGATTCATGATTCATGATTCAATTCATGATTCATGATTCATGATTCATGATTCAATTCATGATTCATGATTTGATTCATGATTCTTGATTCATGATTCATGATTCGATTCATGATTCATGATTCAATTCATGATTCAATTCATGATTCATGATTCGATTCATGATTCATGATTCAATTCATGATTCATGATTAAAGATTCATGATTCAATTCATGATTCATGATTCAATTCATGATTCATGATTCGATTCATGATTCATGATTCAATTCATGATTCATGATTCAAGATTCATGATTCATGATTCAAGATTCATGATTCAATTCATGATTCATGATTTGATTCATGAATCTTGATTCATGATTCATGATTCGATTCATGATTTATGATTCAATTTATGATTCATGATTTATGATTCAATTCATGATTCATGATTCAATTCATGATTCATGATTCATGATTCAATTCATGATTTATGATTCGATTCATGATTCATGATTCAATTCATGATTCATGATTCATGATTCATGATTTAATTCATGATTAATGATTCATGATTCAATTCATGATTCAATTCATGATTCATGAATAAATTTATGATTCATGATTCAATTCATGATTCAATTCATGATTCATGATTCATGATTCGATTCATGATTCAATTCAAGATTCATGATTCGATTCATGATTCATGATTCGATTCATGATTCATGATTCGATTCATGATTTGATTCATGATTCAATTCTTGATTCAATTCATGATTCATGAATCATGATTCGATTCATGATTCAATTCAAGATACATTTTTCAATTCATGATTCATGATTCGATTCATGATTCATGATTCATGATTCATGATTCAATTCATGATTCATGATTCATGATTCAATTCATGATTCATGATTTGAATCATGATTCGTGATTCATGATTCATGATTCGATTCATGATTCATGATTCAATTCATGATTCATGATTCGATTCATGATTCATGATTCAATTCATTATTCATGATTCATGATTCAATTCATGATTCATGATTCATGATTCATGATTCGATTCATGATTCATGATTCAATTCATGATTCATGATTAAAGATTCATGATTTAATTCATGATTCATGATTCAATTCATGATTCATGATTCGATTCATGATTCATGATTCAATTCATGATTCATGATTCAAGATTCATGATTCATGATTCATGATTCGATTCATGATTCGTGATTCATGATTCAATTTATGATATCTGATTCATGATTCGATTCATGATTCATGATTCAATTCATGATTCATGATTTGATTCATGATTCCTGATTCCTGATTCAATTAATGATTCATGATTTAAGTCATGATTCATGATTCAATTCATGATTCAATTCATGATTCCTGATTCAATTTATGATTCATGATTCATGATTCATGATTCAATTCATGATTCATGATTCATGATTCAATTCATAATTCAATTCATGATTCATGTTTCAATTCATGATTCATAATTCAACTCATGATTCAATTCATAATTCATGATTCATGATTCGATTCATGATTCATGATTCGATTCATGATTCATGATTCAATTCATGATTCCTGATTCATGATTCGATTCATGATTCATGATTCGATTCATGATTCATGATTCAATTCATGCTTCCTGATTCATGATTCAATTCTTGATTCATGATTTAATTCATGATTCATGATTCAAGATTCATGATTCAATTCATGATTCGATTCATGATTCATGATTCATGATTCAATTCAAGATTCATGATTCATGATTCAATTCATAATTCAATTCATGATTCATGATTCATGATTCAATTCATGATTCATGATTCATGATTCAATTCATGATTCAATTTATGATTCATGATTCAATTCATGATTCATTAATCAATTCATGATTCAATTCATGATTCATGATTCAAGATTCGATTCATGATTCATGATTCAATTCATGATTCATGATTCATGATTCGATTCATGATTCATGATTTATGATTCATGATTCAATTAATAATTCATGATTTGATTCATGATTTTTGATTCATGATTTATGATTCGATTCATGATTCATGATTTTATTCATGATTTATGATTCATTACTCATGATTCAATTCATTAATCATGATTCATGATTCGATTCATGATTCAATTCATGATTCATGATTGATGATTCAATTCATGATTCATGATTCAATTGATGATTCAATTCATGATTCATGATTCGATTCCTGATTCATTTCATGATTTATGATTCGATTTATGATTCTTGATTCATGATTCAATTCATGATTCATGATTCAATTCATGATTCATGATTCAATTCATGATTCATGATTCATGATTCAATTCATGATTCATGATTCATGATTTAATTCATGATTAATGATTCATGATTCAATTCATGATTCAATTCATTATTCATGAATCAATTTATGATTCATGATTCATGATTTATGATTCAATTCATGATTCATGATTCATGATTCATGATTCGATTCATGATTCATGATTCAATTCATGATTCATGATTCAAGATTCATGATTCAATTCATGATTCATGATTCGATTCATGATTCTTGATTCATGATTTAATTCATGATTAATGATTCATGATTCAATTCATGATTCAATTCATGATTCATGAATCAATTTATGATTCATGATTCATGATTTATGATTCAATTCATGATTCATGATTCATGATTTAATTCATGATTCATGAATCAGTTTATGATTCATGATTCATGATTCATGATTCATGATTCAATTCATGAATCATGATTCATGATTCATGATTCGATTCATGATTCATGATTCATGATTCAATTCAAGATTCATGATTCATGATTCAATTTATGATTCAATTCATGATTCATGAATCAGTTTATGATTCATGATTCATGATTCATGATTCATGATTCAATTCAAGATTCATGATTCATGATTCAATTTATGATTCAATTCATGATTCATGATTTGATTCATGATTCATGTTTCATGATTCATGATTCATGATTCATTTCATGATTCATGATTTGATTCATGATTTAATTCATGATTCAATTCATGATTCATGATTCGAATTATGATTCAATTCAAGATTCATGATTCGATTCATGATTCATGATAAGATTTATGATTCATGATTCATTTCATGATTCATGATTTGATTCATGATTCAATTCATGATTCAATTTATGATTCATGATTCGATTCATGATTCAATTCAAGATTCATGATTCAATTCATGATTCATGATTCATGATTCAATTCATGATTCATGATTCATGATTCAATTCTTGATTCATGATTCGATTAATGATTCTTGATTCATGATTCATGATTCGATTCATGATTCAAGATTCAATTCATAATTCATGATCCATGATTCAATTCATGATTCATGATTCAATTCATGATTCATGATTCAATTCATGATTCATGATTCAATTCATTATTCGATTCCTGATTCATTTCATGATTCATGATTCGATTTATGATTCTTGATTCATGATTCAATTCATGATTCATGATTCAATTCATGATTCATGATTAATGATTCAATTCATGATTCAATATATGATTTGATTCATGATTCATGATTCAATTCATGATTCAATTCATGATTCATGATTCGATTCATGATTCATAATTCAATTCATTATTCATGATTCATGATTCAATTCATGATTCATGATTCATGATTCATGATTCGATTCACGATTCATGATTCGATTCATGATTCATGATTCAATTCATGATTCAATTCATGATTTATGAATCAATTTATGTTTCATGATTTATGATTTATGATTCATAATTCATTATTCAATTCATGATTCAATTCATGATTTATGATTCATGATTTGATTCATGATTCATGATTCATTGCATGATTCATGATTCATGATTCATGATTCGATTCATGATTCATGATTCATGATTCATGATTCATGATTCGATTCATGATTCATAATTCATTATTCAAATCATGATTCATTATTCGATTCATGATTCATGATTCATGATTCAATTCAAGATTCATCATTCATGATTCAATTCATGATTTAATTCATGATTCATGATTTGATTCATGATTCATGATTCATGATTCATGATTCATTTCATGATTTATGATTTGATTCTTGATTCAATTCATGATTCAATTCATGATTCATGATTCATGATTCGATTCATGATTCAATTCAAGATTCATGATTCGATTCATGATTCATGATTCGATTCATGATTCATTTCATGATTCATGATTCGATTCATGATTCAATTCATGATTCAATTCATGATTCATGAATCATGATTCGATTCATGATTCAATTCAAGATTCATGTTTCAATTCATGATTCATGATTCGATTCATGATTCATGATTCATGATTCATGATTCAATTCATGATTCATGATTCATGATTCAATTCATGATTCATGATTCATGATTCATGATTCAATTCATGATTCATGATTCGATTCATGATTCTTGATTCATGATTCATGATTCGATTCATGATTCATGATTCAATTCATGATTCAATTCATGATTCATGATTCGATTCATGATTCATGATTCACTTCATTATTCATGATTTATGATTCAATTCATGATTCATGATTCATGATTCGATTCATGATTCATGATTCAATTCATGATTCATGATTAAAGATTCATGATTCAATTCATGATTTATGATTCATGATTCAATTCATGATTCATGATTCGATTCATGATTCATGATTCAATTCATGATTCATGATTCAAGATTCATGATTCAATTCATGATTCATGATTCGATTCATGAATCTTGATTCATGATTCATATTTCGATTCATGATTCATGATAAGATTTATGATTCATGATTCATTTCTTGATTCATGATTTGATTCATGATTCAATTCATGATTCAATTCATGATTCATGATTCATGACTCGATTCATGATTCATGATGTGATTCTCGATTCAATTCATGATTCATGATTAATGATTCAATACATGATACATGATTCATGATTCATGATTCAATTCATGATTCATGATTCGATTCATGATTCTTGATTCATGATTCATGATTCGATTCATGATTCATGATTCAAGATTCAATTCATAATTCATGATCCATGATTCAATTCATGATTCATGATTCATGATTGATGATTCAATTCATGATTGATGATTCAATTCATGATTCAATTCATGATTCATGATTCAATTCATTATTCGATTCCTGATTCATTTCATGATTCATGATTCGATTTATGATTCTTGATTCATGATTCAATTCATGATTCATGATTCAATTCATGATTCATGATTAATGATTCAATTCATGATTCAATTTATGATTCGATTCATGATTCATGATTCAATTCATGATTCAATTCATGATTCATGATTCGATTCATGATTCATGATTCAATTCATTATTCATGATTCATGATTCAATTCATGATTCATGATTCATGATTCATGATTCGATTCATGATTCATGATTCGATTCATGATTCATGATTCAATTCATGATTCAATTCATGATTCATGATTTGATTCATGATTCATGATTCAATTCATTATTCATGATTCATGATTCAATTCATGATTCATGATTCATGATTCATGATTCATGATTCATGATTCGATTCATGATTCATGATTTGATTCATAATTCATTATTCAATTCATGATTCAATTCATGATTCATGATTCATGATTCGATTCATGATTCATGATTCATGATTCAATGCATGATTCATGATTCATGATTCATGATTCGATTCATGATTCATGATTCATGATTCATTTCATGATTCATGATTCATGATTCTATTCATGATTCATGATTCATGATTCAAATCATGATTCATTATTCGATTCATGATTCATGATTGTTGATTCAATTCAAGATTCATGATTCATGATTCAATTCATGATTTAATTCATGATTCATGATTTGATTCATGATTCATGATTCATGATTCATGATTCATGATTCATGATTCATTTCATGATTTATGATTTGATTCTTGATTCAATTCATGATTCAATTCATGATTCATGATTCATGATTCGATTCATGATTCAATTCAAGATTCATGATTCGATACATGATTCATGATTCGATTCATGATTCATTTCATGATTCATGATTCGATTCATGATTCAATTAATGATTCAATTCATGATTCATGAATCATGATTTGATTCATGATTCAATTCAAGATTCATGTTTCAATTCATGATTCATGATTCGATTCATGATTCATGATTCATGATTCAATTCATGATTCATGATTCGATTCATGATTCATGATTCATGATTCATGATTCAATTCATGATTCATGATTCGATTCATGATTCTTGATTCATGATTCATGATTCAATTCATGATTCATGATTCAATTCATGATTCAATTCATGATTCATGATTCGATTCATGATTCATGATTCACTTCATTATTCATGATTCATGATTCAATTCATGATTCATGATTCATGATTCGATTCATGATTCATGATTCATGATTAAAGATTCATGATTCAATTCATGATTTATGATTCATGATTCAATTCATGATTCATGATTCGATTCATGATTCATGATTCAATTCATGATTCATGATCTATGATTCATGATTCAATTCATGATTCATGATTCGATTCATGATTCATGATTCAATTCATGATTCATGATTCAAGATTCATGATTCAATTCATGATTCATGATTCGATTCATGAATCTTGATTCATGATTCATGATTCGATTCATGATTCATGATAAGATTTATGATTCATGATTCATTTCTTGATTCATGATTTGAATCATGATTCAATTCATGATTCATGATTCATGATTCAATTCATGATACATGATTCATGATTCATGATTCAATTCATGATTCATGATTCGATTCATGATTCTTGATTCATGATTCATGATTCGATTCATGATTCAAGATTCAATTCATAATTCATGATCCATGATTCAATTCATGATTCATGATTCATGATTGATGATTCAATTCATGATTCATGATTCAATTCATGATTCATGATTCAATTCATGATTCATGATTCAATTCATTATTCGATTCCTGATTCATTTCATGATTCATGATTCGATTTATGATTCTTGATTCATGATTCAATTCATGATTCATGATTCAATTAATGATTCATGATTAATGATTCAATTCATGATTCAATTTATGATTCGATTCATGATTCATGATTCAATTCATGATTCAATTCATGATTCATGATTCGATTCATGATTCATGATTCAATTCATTATTCATGATTCATGATTCAATTCATGATTCATGATTCATGATTCATGATTCGATTCATGATTCATGATTCGATTCATGATTCATGATTCAATTCATGATTCAATTCATGATTCATGATTCGATTCATGATTCATGATTCGATTCATGATTCATGATTCATGATTCATGATTCAATTCATGATTTAATTCATGATTCATGATTTGATTCATGATTCATGATTCATGATTCATGATTCATGATTCATGATTCATTTCATGATTTATGATTTGATTCATGATTCAATTCATGATTCAATTCATGATTCATGATTCATGATTCGATTCATGATTCAATTCAAGATTCATGATTCGATTCATGATTCATGATTCGATTCATGATTCATTTCATGATTCATGATTTGATTCATGATTCGATTCATGATTCAATTCAAGATTCATGTTTCAATTCATGATTCATGATTCGATTCATGATTCATGATTCATGATTCAATTCATGATTCATGATTCATGATTCATGATTCAATATTCAATTCATGATTCATGATTCATTATTCAATTCATAATTCATGATTCATGATTCATGATTTATGATTCAATTCATGATTCATGATTCGATTCATGATTCTTGATTCATGATTCTTGATTCGATTCATGATTCATGATTCAATTCATGATTCAATTCATGATTCATGATTCGATTCATGATTCATGATTCAATTCATTATTCATGATTCATGATTCAATTCATGATTCATGATTCATGATTCTTGATTCGATTCATGATTCATGATTCAATTCATGATTCATGATTAAAGATTCATGATTCAATTCATGATTTATGAATTATGATTCAATTCATGATTCATGATTCGATTCATGATTCATGATTCAATTCATGATTCATGATTCGATTCATGAATCTTGATTCATGATTCATGATTCGATTCATGATTTATGATTCAATTCATGATTCATGATTCAATTCATGATTCATGATTCAAGATTCATGATTCAATTCATGATTCATGATTCGATTCATGAATCTTCATTCATGATTCATGATTCGATTCATGATTCATGATTCAATTTATGATTCATGATTTATGATTCGATTCATGATTCATGATTCAATTCATGATTCAATTCATGATTCATGATTCGATTCATGATTCATGATTCAATTCATTATTCATGATTCATGATTCAATTCATGATTCATGATTCAATTCATGATTCATGATTCATGATTCATGATTCATGATTCATGATTCATTATTCATGATTCATGAGTCATGATTCATTTCATGATTTATGATTTGATTCATGATTCAATTCATGATTCAATTCATGATTCATGATTCGATTCATGATTCATTTCATGATTCATGATTTGATTCATGATTCGATTCATGATTCAATTCAAGATTCATGTTTCAATTCATGATTCATGATTCGATTCATGATTCATGATTCATGATTCAATTCATGATTCATGATTCATGATTCAATTCATGATTCATGATTCATGATTCAATTCATGATTCATGATTCGATTCATGATTCTTGATTCATGATTCATGATTCGATTCATGATTCATGATTCAATTCATGATTCATGATTCGATTCATGATTCGATTCATGATTCATTATTCAATTCATTATTCATGATTCATGATTCAATTCATGATTCATGATTCATGATTCATGATTCGATTCATGAGTCATGATTCAATTCATGATTCATGATTAAATATTCATGATTTAATTCATGATTTATGATTCATGATTCAATTAATGATTCATGATTCGATTCATGATTCATGATTCAATTCATGATTCATGATTCAAGATTCATGATTCAATTCATGATTCATGATTCGATTCATGAATCTTGATTCATGATTCATGATTCGGTTCATGATTCATGATTCGATTCATGAATCTTGATTTATTATTCAATTCAAGATTCATGATTCAATTCATGATTCATGATTCAATTCATGATTTATGATTCGATTCATGATTCATGATTCAATTCATGATTCATGATTCATGATTCATGATTCATGATTTAATTCATGATTAATGATTCATGATTCAATTCATGATTCATGAATAAATTTATGATTCATGATTCATGATTTATGATTCAATTCATGATTCATGATTCATGATTCAATTCATGATTCATGATTTATGATTCATGATTCAATAAATGATTCATGATTCAATTCATGATTCGATTCCTGATTCAATTCATGATTGATGATTCGATTTATGATTCATGATTAATAAATACAATTCATGATTCATGATTCATGATTCAATTCATGATTCATGATTTGATTCATGATTCTTGATTCATGATTCATGATTCGATTCATGATTCATGATTCATGATTCAAGATTCAATTCATAATTCATGATTCATGATTCAAATCATGATTCATGCTTCATTATTGATGATTCAATTCATGATTCATGATTCAATTCATGATTCATGATTCAATTCATGATTCATGATTCAATTCATGAATCGATTCCTGATTCATTTCATGATTCATGATTCGATTTATGATTCTTGATTCATGATTCAATTCATGATTCATGAATTATGATTCAATTCATGATTCATGATTAATGATTCAATTCATGATTCAATTCATGATTCATGATTCATTTCATGATTCAATTCATGATTCATGATTTGATTCCTGATTCATGATTCAATTCATGATTCAATTCATGATTCATGATTTGATTCATGATTCATGATTCAAGATTAATGATTCAATTCATGATTCATGATTCGATTCATGATTCTTGATTCATGATTCATGATTCATGATTTGATTCATGATTCATGATTCATGATTCAATTCATGATTCATGATTCATGATTCAATTCATGATTCATGATTCAATTCATGATTCATGATTCAATTCATGATTCATGATTCATGATTCATGATTTATGATTCATGATTCATGATTTAATTCATGATCAATGATTCATGATTCAATTCATGATTCCATTCATGATTCATGAATCAATTTATGATTCATGATTCATGATTTATGATTCAATTCATGATTCATGATTCATGATTCATGATTTAATTCATGATTAATGATCCATGATTCAATTCATGATTCAATTCATGATTCATGAATCATTTTATGATTCATGATTCATGATTCAATTCATGATTCATGATTCAATTCATGATTCATGATTCATGATTCAAGATTTATGATTCATGATTCAATTCATGGTTCATGATTCAATTCATGATTCGATTCCTGATTCAATTCATGATTCATGATTAGATTTATGATTCATGATTCATACATTCAATTCATGATTCATGATTCAATTCATGATTCATGATTCGATTCATGATTCATGATTCAATTCATGATTCATGATTAAAGATTCATGATTCAATTCATGATTTATGATTCATGATTCAATTCATGATTTATGATTCGATTCATGATTCATGATTCAATTCATGATTCATGATTCAAGATTCATGATTCAATTCATGATTCATGATTCGATTCATGAATCTTGATTCATGATTCGATTCATGATTCATGATTTGATTCATGATTCAATTCATGATTCATGATTCATGATTCAATTCATGATTCATGATTCATGATTCAATTCATGATTCATGATTCGATTCATGATTCTTGATTCATGATTCATGATTCGATTCATGATTCATGATTCAAGATTCAATTCATAATTCATGATCCATGATTCAATTCATGATTCATGATTCATGATTGATGATTCAATTCATGATTCATGATTCAATTCATGATTCATGATTCAATTCATGATTCATGATTCAATTCATTATTCGATTCCTGATTCATTTCATGATTCATGATTCAATTCATGATTCATGATTCAATTCATTATTCGTATCCTGATTCATTTCATGATTCATGATTCGATTTATGATTCTTGATTCATGATTCAATTCATGATTCATGATTCAATTAATGATTCATGATTAATGATTCAATTCATGATTCAATTTATGATTCGATTCATGATTCATGATTCAATTCACGATTCAATTCATGATTCATGATTCGATTCATGATTCATGATTCAATTCATTATTCATGATTCATGATTCAATTCATGATTCATGATTCATGATTCATGATTCATGATTCGATTCATGATTCATGATTCAATTCATGATTCATGATTCAATTCATGATTCAATTCATGATTCATGAATCAATTTATGTTTTATGAATTATGATTTATGATTCATAATTCATTATTCAATTCATGATTCAATTCATGATTCATGATTCATGATTCGATTCATGATTCATGATTCATGATTCAATGCATGATTCATGATTCATGATTCATTATTCGATTCATGATTCATGATTCATGATTCAATTCAAGATTCATGATTCATGATTCAATTCATGATTTAATTCATGATTCATGATTTGATTCATGATTCATGATTCATGATTCATGATTCATGATTCATGATTCATGATTCATGATTCATTTCATGATTTGATTCATGATTCAATTCATGATTCAATTCATGATTCATGATTCATGATTCGATTCATGATTCAATTCAAGATTCATGATTCGATTCATGATTCATGATTCGATTCATGATTCATTTCATGATTCATGATTTGATTCATGATTCGATTCATGATTCAATTCAAGATTCATGTTTCAATTCATGATTCATGATTCGATTCATGATTCATGATTCATGATTCATGATTCAATTCATGATTCATGATTCATGATTCAATTCATGATTCATGATTCATGATTCATGATTCAATTCATGATTCATGATTCGATTCATGATTCTTGATTCATGGTTCATGATTTGATTCATGATTCATGATTCAATTCATGATTCAATTCATGATTCATGATTCGATTCATGATTCATGATTCAATTCATTATTCATGATTCATGATTCAATTCATGATTCATGATTCATGATTCATGATTCGATTCATGATTCATGATTCAATTCATGAATTATGATTAAAGATTCATGATTCAATTCATGATTTATGATTCATGATTCAATTCATGATTCAAGATTCGATTCATGATTCATGATTCAATTCATGATTCATGATTCAAGATTCATTATTCAATTCATGATTCTTGATTCGATTCATGAATCTTGATTCATGATTCATGATTCGATTCATGATTCATGATTCAATTTATGATTCATGATTTATGATTCAATTCATGATTCATGATTCAATTCATGATTCATGATTCAATTCATGATTTATGATTCGATTCATGATTCATGATTCAATTCATGATTCATGATTCATGATTCATGATTCATGTTTTAATTCATGATTAATGATTCATGATTCAATTCATGATTCAATTCATGATTCATGAATAAATTTATGATTCATGATTCATGATTTATGATTCAATTCATGATTCATGATTCATGGTTCCTGATTCATGATTCATGATTCATGATTCATGATTCAATTCATGATTCATGATCCATGATTCGATTCATGATTCATGATTCATGATTCAATTCATGATTCATGATTTATGATTCATAATTCAATAAATGATTCATGATTCAATTCATGATTCGATTCCTGATTCAATTCATGATTCATGATTCGATTTATGATTCATGATTCATAAATTCAATTCATGATTCATGATTCAATTCATGATTCATGATTCGATTCATGATTCTTGATTCATGATTCATGATTCGATTCATGATTCATGATTCAAGATTCAATTCATAATTCATGATTCATGATTCAATTCATGATTCATGCTTCATGATTGATGATTCAATTCATGATTTATGATTCAATTCATGATTCATGATTCAATTCATGATTCGATTCCTGATTCATTTCATGATTCATGATTCAATTCATGATTCTTGATTCATGATTCAATTCATGATTCATAAATCATGATTCAATTCATGATTCATGATTCAAGATTCATGATTCAATTCATGATTCATGATTCGATTCATGATTCTTGATTCATGATTCATGATTCATGATTTGATTCATGATTCATGATTCATGATTCAATTCATGATTCATGATTCATGATTCAATTCATGATTCATGATTCAATTCATGATTCAATTCATGATTCATGAATCAATTTATGATTCATGATTCATGATTTATGATTCAATTCATGATTCATGATTCATGATTTAATTCATGATTAATGATTCATGATTCAATTCATGATTTAATTCATGATTCATGATTCATGATTTATGATTCAATTCATGATTCAATTCATGATTCATGATTCAATTCATGATTCATGATTCATGATTCAATTCATGATTCATGATTTATGATTAATGATTCAATTCATGATTTATGATTCAATTCATGATTCGATTCCTGATTCAATTCATGATTCATGATTAGATTTATGATTCATGATTCATGATTCAATTCATGATTCATGATTCAATTCATGATTCATGATTCAAATTATGATTTAATTCATGATTAATGCTTCATGATTTAATTCATGATTCATGAATGATTCATGAATGAATTTATGATTCATGATTCATGATTTATGATTCAATTCATGATTCATGATTCATGGTTCCTGATTCATGATTCATGATTCATGATTCATGATTCAATTCATGATTCATGATTCATTATTCGATTCATGATTCATGATTCATGATTCAATTCATGATTCATGAATTATGATTCATGATTCATGAATTATGATTCATGATTCAATAAATGATTCATGATTCAATTCATGATTCGATTCCTGATTCAATTCATGATTGATGATTCGATTTATGATTCATGATTCATAAATTCAATTCATGATTCATGATTCATGATTCAATTCATGATTCATGATTCGATTCATGATTCTTGATTCATGATTCATGATTCGATTCATGATTCATGATTCAAAATTCAATTCATAATTCATGATTCATGATTCAATTCATGATTCATGATTCATGATTCAATTCATGATTCATGATTCATGATTCAATTCATGATTCATGATTCAATTCATGATTCATGAATTATGATTCATGATTCAATAAATGATTCATGATTCAATTCATGATTCGATTCCTGATTCAATTCATGATTGATGATTCGATTTATAATTCATGATTCATAAATTCAATTCATGATTCATGATTCATGATTCAATTCATGATTCATGATTCGATTCATGATTCTTGATTCATGATTCATGATTCGATTCATGATTCAAAATTCATAAATTCAATTCATGATTCATGATTCATGATTCAATTCATGATTCATGATTCGATTCATTATTCTTGATTCATGATTCATGATTCGATTCATGATTCATGATTCATGATTCAAGATTCAATTCATAATTCATGATTCATGATTCAATTCATGATTCATGCTTCATTATTGATGATTCAATTCATGATTCATGATTCAATTCATGATTCATGATTCAATTCATGAATCGATTCCTGATTCATTTCATGATTCATGATTCGATTTATGATTCTTGATTCATGATTCAATTCATGATTCATGAATTATGATTCAATTCATGATTCATGATTAATGATTCAATTCATGATTCAATTCATGATTCATGATTCATTTCATGATTCAATTCATGATTCATGATTTGATTCCTGATTCATGATTCAATTCATGATTCAATTCATGATTCATGATTTGATTCATGATTCATGATTCAATTCATGATTCATGATTCATGATTAATGATTCAATTCATAAATCATGATTCAATTCATGATTCATGATTCAAGATTAATGATTCAATTCATGATTCATGATTCGATTCATGATTCTTGATTCATGATTCATGATTCATGATTTGTTTCATGATTCATGATTCATGATTCAATTCATGATTCATGATTCATGATTCAATTCATGATTCAATTCATGATTCATGATTCAATTCATGATTCATAATTCATGATTCATGATTTATGATTCATGATTCATGATTTAATTCATGATCAATGATTCATGATTCAATTCATGATTCAATTCATGATTCATGAATCAATTTATGATTCATGATTCATGATTTATGATTCAATTCATGATTCATGATTCATGATTCATGATTCATGATTCATGATTTAATTCATGATTAATGATTCATGATTCAATTCATGATTCAAGATTCAATTCATGATTCATGATTCATGATTCAATTCATGATTCATGATTTATGATTCATGATTCAATTCATGATTCATGATTCAATTCATGATTCGATTCCTGATTCAATTCATGATTCATGATTAGATTTATGATTCATGATTCATACATTCAATTCATGATTCATGATTCAATTCATGATTCATGATTCATACATTCAATTCATGATTCATGATTCAATTCATGATTTATGATTCATTTCATGATTCATGATTCAATTCATGATTCAATTCATGATTCAATTCATGATTCATGATTCGATCCTTGATTCATAATTTAATTCATAATTCATAATTCATGATTCATGATTCATGATTCATGATTCAATTCATGATTCATTATTCATGATTCAATTCATGATTCATGATTCAAGATTCATGATTCAATTCATGATTCATGATTCGATTCATTATTCGATTCCTGATTCATTTCATGATTCATGATTCAATTCATGATTCATGATTCAATTCATGATTCATGATTCAATTCATTATTCGTATCCTGATTCATTTCATGATTCATGATTCGATTTATGATTCTTGATTCATGATTCAATTCATGATTCATGATTCAATTCATGATTCATGATTAATGATTCAATTCATGATTCAATTTATGATTCGATTCATGATTCATGATTCAATTCATGATTCAATTCATGATTCATGATTCGATTCATGATTCATGATTCAATTCATTATTTATGATTCATGATTCAATTCATGATTCATGATTCATGATTCATGATTCGATTCATGATTCATGATTCAATTCATGATTCATGATTCAATTCATGATTCAATTCATGATTCATGAATCAATTTATGTTTCATGATTTATGATTTATGATTCATAATTCATTATTCAATTCATGATTCAATTCATGATTCATGATTCATGATTCGATTCATGATTCATGATTCATGATTCAATGCATGATTCATGATTCATGATTCGATTCATGATTCATGATTCATGATTCATTTCATGATTCATGATTCGATTCATGATTCATGATTCATGATTCAAATCATGATTCATTATTCGATTCATGATTCATGATTCATGATTCAATTCAAGATTCATGATTCATGATTCAATTCATGATTTAATTCATGATTCATGATTTGATTCATGATTCATGATTCATGATTCATGATTCATGATTCATGATTCATGATTCATGATTCATTTCATGATTTATGATTTGATTCATGATTCAATTCATGATTCAATTCATGATTCATGATTCATGATTCGATTCATGATTCAATTCAAGATTCATGATTCGATTCATGATTCATGATTCGATTCATGATTCATTTCATGATTCATGATTTGATTCATGATTCATTTCATGATTCAATTCAAGATTCATGTTTCAATTCATGATTCATGATTCGATTCATGATTCATGATTCATGATTCATGATTCAATTCATGATTCATGATTCATGATTCAATTCATGATTCATGATTCATGATTCATGATTCATGATTCAATTCATGATTCATGATTCGATTCATGATTCTTGATTCATGGTTCATGATTTGATTCATGATTCATGATTTAATTCATGATTCAATTCATGATTCATGATTCGATTCATGATTCATGATTCAATTCATTATTCATGATTCATGATTCATGATTCATGATTCGATTCATGATTCATGATTCAATTCATGAATTATGATTAAAGATTCATGATTCAATTCATGATTTATGATTCATGATTCAATTCATGATTCATGATTCGATTCATTATTCATGATTCAATTCATGATTCATGATTCAAGATTCATGATTCAATTCATGATTCATGATTCGATTCATGAATCTTGATTCATGATTCATGATTCGATTCATGATTCATGATTCAATTTATGATTCATGATTTATGATTCAATTCATGATTCATGATTCAATTCATGATTCATGATTCAATGCATGATTTATGATTCGATTCATGATTCATAATTTAATTCATGATTCATGATTCATGATTCATGATTCATGATTTAATTCATGATTAATGATTCATGATTCAATTCATGATTCAATTCATGATTCATGAATAAATTTATGATTCATGATTCATGATTTATGATTCAATTCATGATTCATGATTCATGGTTCCTGATTCATGATTCATGATTCATGATTCATGATTCAATTCATGATTCATGATTCATGATTCGATTCATGATTCATGATTCATGATTCAATTCATGATTCATGATTTATGATTCATAATTCAATAAATGATTCATGATTCAATTCATGATTCGATTCCTGATTCAATTCATGATTCATGATTCGATTTATGATTCATAAATTCAATTCATGATTCATGATTCATGATTCAATTCATGATTCATGATTCGATTCATGATTCTTGATTCATGATTCATGATTCGATTCATGATTCTTGATTCATGATTCATGATTCGATTCATGATTCATGATTCAAGATTCAATTCATAATTCATGATTCATGATTCAATTCATGATTCATGCTTCATGATTGATGATTCAATTCATGATTCATGATTCAATTCATGATTCATGATTCAATTCATGATTCGATTCCTGATTCATTTCATGATTCATGATTCAATTCATGATTCTTGATTCATGATTCAATTCATGATTCATAAATCATGATTCAATTCATGATTCATGATTCAAGATTCATGATTCAATTCATGATTCATGATTCGATTCATGATTCTTGATTCATGATTCATGATTCATGATTTGATTCATGATTCATGATTCATGATTCAATTCATGATTCATGATTCATGATTCAATTCATGATTCATGATTCAATTCATGATTCATGATTCATGATTCATGATTCATGATTTATGATTCATGATTCATGATTTAATTCATGATCAATGATTCATGATTCAATTCATGATTCAATTCATGATTCATGAATCAATTTATGATTCATGATTCATGATTTATGATTCAATTCATGATTCATGATTCATGATTCATGATTCATGATTTAATTCATGATTAATGATTCATGATTCAATTCATGATTCAATTCATGATTCATGAATCATTTTATGATTCATGATTCATGATTCAATTCATGATTCATGATTCAATTCATGATTCATGATTCATGATTCAATTCATGATTCATGATTTATGATTAATGATTCAATTCATGATTTATGATTCAATTCATGATTCGATTCCTGATTCAATTCATGATTCATGATTAGATTTATGATTCATGATTCATAAATTCAATTCATGATTCATGATTCATGATTCAATTCATGATTCATGATTCAAATTATGATTTAATTCATGATTAATGCTTCATGATTCAATTCATGATTCAATTCATGATTCATGAATAAATTTATGATTCATGATTCATGATTTATGATTCAATTCATGATTCATGATTCATGATTCGATTCATGATTCATGATTCATGATTCAATTCATGATTCATGATTCATGATTCAATTCATGATTCATGATTCATGATTCGATTCATGATTCATGATTCATGATTCAATTCATGATTCATGAATTATGATTCATGATTCAATAAATGATTCATGATTCAATTCATGATTCGATTCCTGATTCAATTCATGATTGATGATTCGATTTATGATTCATGATTCATAAATTCAATTCATGATTCATGATTCATGATTCAATTCATGATTCATGATTCGATTCATGATTCTTGATTCATGATTCATGATCCGATTCATGATTCATTATTCAAGATTCAATTCATAATTCATGATTCATGATTCAATTCATGATTCATGCTTCATGATTCATGATTCAATTCATGATTCATGATTCAATTCATGATTCGATTCCTGATTCATTTCATGATTCATGATTCGATTTATGATTCATGATTCAATTCATCATTCATGATTCATGATTTAATTCATGATTCATGATTTATGATTAATGATGCAATTCTTGATTTATGATTCAATTCATGATTCGATTCCTGATTCAATTCATGATTCATGATTAGATTTATGATTCATGATTCATAAATTTAATTCATGATTCATGATTCATGATTCAATTCATGATTCATGATTCATGATTCAATTCATGATTCATGATTCAATTCATGACTCATAATTCAAATTATGATTCAATTCATGATTCATGGTTCATGATTAATGATTCAATTCATGATTCAATACATGATTCAATTCATGATTCATGATTCGATCCATGATTCATAATTCAATTCATGATTCATAATTCATGATTAATGATTCATGATTCATGATTCAATTCATGATTCATGATTCATAAATTCAATTCATGATTCATGATTCATGATTCAATTCATGATTCATGATTCCTGATTCAATTCATGATTCATGATTCAATTCATGATTCATGATTCAAATTATGATTTAATTCATGATTAATGCTTCATGATTCAATTCATGATTCAATTCATGATTCATGAATAAATTTATGATTCATGATTCATGATTCATGATTCATGATTCAATTCATGATTCATGATTCATGATTCGATTCATGATTCATGATTCATGATTCAATTCATGATTCATGAATTATGATTCATGATTCAATAAATGATTCATGATTCAATTCATGATTCGATTCCTGATTCAATTCATGATTGATGATTCGATTTATGATTCATGATTCATAAATTCAATTCATGATTCATGATTCATGATTCAATTCATGATTCATGATTCATGATTCGATTCATGATTCATGATTCAAGATTCAATTCATAATTCATGATTCATGATTCAATTCATGATTCATGCTTCATGATTCATGATTCAATTCATGATTCATGATTCAATTCATGATTCATGATTCAATTCATGATTCGATTCCTGATTCATTTCATGATTCATGATTCGATTTATGATTCATGATTCAATTCATCATTCATGATTCATGATTCAATTCATGATTCATGATTTATGATTAATGATGCAATTCATGATTTATGATTCAATTCATGATTCGATTCCTGATTCAATTCATGATTCATGATTAGATTTATGATTCATGATTCATAAATTCAATTCATGATTCATGATTCATGATTCAATTCATGATTCATGATTCATGATTCAATTCATGATTCATGATTCATGATTCAATTCATGATTCATGATTCAATTCATGATTCATGATTCATGATTCAATTCATGGTTCATGATTTATGATTAATGATTCAATTCATGATTTATGATTCAATTCATGATTCGATTCCTGATTCAATTCATGATGCATGATTAGATTTATGATTCATGATTCATAAATTCAATTCATGATTCATGATTCATGATTCAATTCATGATTCATGATTCATGATTCAATTTATGATTCATGATTCAATTCATGACTCATGATTCAAATTATGATTCAATTCATGATTCATGGTTCATGATTAATGATTCAATTCATGATTCAATTCATGATTCATGATTCGATCCATGATTCATAATTCAATTCATGATTCATAATTCATGATTAATGATTCATGATTCATGATTCAATTCATGATTCATTATTCATGATTCAATTCATGATTCATGATTCGATTCATGATTCTTGATTCATGATTCATAATTCAATTCATGATTCATGATTCAATTCATGATTCATGATTCGATTCATGATTCATGATTCGATTCATGATTCATGATTCATGATTCAATTCATGATTCATGATTCATGATTCAATTTATGATTCATGATTCAATTCATGATTCAATTCATGATTCATGATTCATGATTCAATTTATGATTCATTATTCATAATTCAATTCATGATTCAATTCATGATTCATGATTCAAGATTCAATTCATGATTTATGATTCAATTCATGATTCATGATTCATGATTCATGATTCATGATTCGATTCATGATTCATGATTCATGATTCAATTTATGATTCCTGATTCATGATTCGATTCATGATTCATGATTCAATTCATGATTCATGATTCGATTCATGATTCCTGATTCCTGATTCAATTCATGATTCATGATTTAAGTCATGATTCATGATTCAATTCATGATTCATGATTTGATTCATGATTCGATTCATGATTCAATTCAAGAGTCATGTTTCAATTCATGATTCATGATTCGATTCATGATTCATGATTCATGATTCAATTCATGATTCATGATTCATGATTCAATTCATGATTCATGATTCAATTCATGATTCATGATTAAAGATTCATGATTCAATTCATGATTTATGATTCATGATTCAATTCATGATTCATGATTCGATTCATGATTCATGATTCAATTTATGATTCATGATTTATGATTCAATTCATGATTCATGATTCAATTCATGATTCATGATTCATGATTCAATTCATGATTTATGATTCGATTCATGATTCATGATTCAATTCATGATTCATGATTCATGATTTAATTCATGATTAATGCTTCATGATTCAATTCATGATTCAATTCATGATTCATGATTCATGATTTATGATTCAATTCATGATTCATGATTCATGATTCAATTCATGATTCATGATTCAATTCATGACTCATGATTCAAATTATGATTCAATTCATGATTCATGGTTCATGATTAATGATTCAATTCATGATTCAATACATGATTCAATTCATGATTCATGATTCGATCCATGATTCATAATTCAATTCATGATTCATAATTCATGATTAATGATTCATGATTCATGATTCAATTCATGATTCATTATTAATGATTCAATTCTTGATTCATGATTCGATTCATGATTCTTGATTCATGATTCATAATTCAATTCATGATTCATGATTCAATTCATGATTCATGATTCGATTCATGATTCAATTTATGATTCATTATTCATAATTCAATTCATGATTCAATTCATGATTCATGATTCAAGATTCAATTCATGATTTATGATTCAATTCATGATTCATGATTCATGATTCATGATTCATGATTCGATTCATGATTCGTGATTCATGATTCAATTTATGATTCCTGATTCATGATTCGATTCATGATTCATGATTCAATTCATGATTCATGATTCGATTCATGATTCCTGATTCCTGATTCAATTCATGATTCATGATTTAAGTCATGATTCATGATTCAATTCATGATTCATGATTTCATTCATGATTCGATTCATGATTCAATTCAAGAGTCATGTTTCAATTCATGATTCATGATTCGATTCATGATTCATGATTCATGATTCATGATTCAATTCATGATTCATGATTCAAGATTCAATTCATAATTCATGATTCATGATTCAATTCATGATTCATGCTTCATGATTGATGATTCAATTCATGATTCATGATTCAATTCATGATTCATGATTCAATTCATGATTCGATTCCTGATTCATTTCATGATTCATGATTCGATTTATGATTCTTGATTCATGATTCAATTCATGATTCATGATTCATGATTCAATTCATGATTCATGATTAATGATTCAATTCATGATTCAATTCATGATTCAATTCATGATTCATGATTCATTTCATGATTCAATTCATGATTCATGATTTGATTCCTGATTCATGATTCAATTCATGATTTAATTCATGATTCATGATTTGATTCATGATTCATGATTCAATTCATGATTCATGATTAATGATTCAATTCATAAATCATGATTCAATTCATGATTCATGATTCAAGATTCATGATTCAATTCATGATTCATGATTCGATTCATGATTCTTGATTCATGATTCATGATTCATGATTCATGATTCATGATTCATGATTCAATTCATGATTCATGATTCAATTCATGATTCATGATTCAATTCATGATTCATGATTCAATTCATGATTCATGATTCATGATTCATGATTCATGATTTATGATTCATGATTCATGATTTAATTCATGATCAATGATTCATGATTCAATTCATGATTCATGATTAGATTTATGATTCATGATTCATAAATTCAATTCATGATTCATGATTCATGATTCAATTCATGATTCATGATTCATGATTCATGATTCAATTCATGATTCATGATTCAATTCATGATTCATGATTCATGATTCAATTCATGGTTCATGATTTATGATTAATGATTCAATTCATGATTTATGATTCAATTCATGATTCGATTCCTGATTCAATTCATGATTCATGATTAGATTTGTGATTCATGATTCATAAATTCAATTCATGATTCATGATTCATGATTCCATTCATGATTCATGATTCATGATTCAATTCATGATTCATGATTCAATTCATGACTCATGATTCAAATTATGATTCAATTCATGATTCATGGTTCATGATTAATGATTCAATTCATGATTCAATACATGATTCAATTCATGATTCATGATTCGATCCATGATTCATAATTCAATTCATGATTCATAATTCATGATTAATGATTCATGATTCATGATTCAATTCATGATTCATTATTAATGATTCAATTCATGATTCATGATTCGATTTATGATTCTTGATTCATGATTCATAATTCAATTCATGATTCATGATTCAATTCATGATTCATGATTCGATTCATGATTCGATTCATGATTCATGATTCATGATTCAATTCATGATTCATGATTCATGATTCAATTTATGATTCATGATTCAATTCATGATTCAATTCATGATTCATGATTCATGATTCAATTTATGATTCATTATTCATAATTCAATTCATGATTCAATTCATGATTCATGATTCAAGATTCAATTCATGATTTATGATTCAATTCATGATTCATGATTCATGATTCATGATTCATGATTCGATTCATGATTCGTGATTCATGATTCAATTTATGATTCCTGATTCATGATTCGATTCATGATTCATGATTCAATTCATGATTAAATTCATGATTCATGATTCCTGATTCAATTCATGATTCATGATTTAAGTCATGATTCATGATTCAATTCATGATTCATGATTTGATTCATGATTCGATTCATGATTCAATTCAAGAGTCATGTTTCAATTCATGATTCATGATTCGATTCATGATTCATGATTCATGATTCATGATTCAATTCATGATTCATGATTCATGATTCAATTCATGATTCATGATTCATGATTCATGATTCAATTCATGATTCACGATTCGATTCATGATTCTTGAATCATGATTCATGATTCGATTCATGATTCATGATTCAATTCATGATTAAATTCATGATTCATGATTCGATTCATGATTCCTGATTCAATTCATTATTCATGATTCATGATTCAATTCATGATTCATGATTCATGATTCGATTCATGATTCATGATTCAATTCATGATTCATGATTAAAGATTCATGATTCAATTCATGATTTATGATTCATGATTCAATTCATGATTCATGATTCGATTCATGATTCATGATTCAATTTATGATTCATGATTTATGATTCAATTCATGATTCATGATTCAATTCATGATTCATGATTCATGATTCAATTCATGATTTATGATTCGATTCATGATTCATGATTCAATTCATGATTCATGATTCATGATTCATGATTTAATTCATGATTAATGCTTCATGATTCAATTCATGATTCAATTCATGATTCATGATTCATGATTTATGATTCAATTCATGATTCATGATTCATGGTTCCTGATTCATGATTCATGATTCATGATTCATGATTCAATTCATGATTCATGATTCATGATTCGATTCATGATTCATGATTCATGATTCAATTCATGATTCATGATTTATGATTTATGATTCAATAAATGATTCATGATTCAATTCATGATTCGATTCCTGATTCAATTCATGATTGATGATTCGATTTATGATTCATGATTCATAAATTCAATTCATGATTCATGATTCATGATTCAATTCATGATTCATGATTCGATTCATGATTCTTGATTCATGATTCATGATTCAATTCATGATTCATGATTCGATTCATGATTCTTGATTCATGATTCATGATTCGATTCATGATTCATGATTCAAGATTCAATTCATAATTCATGATTCATGATTCAATTCATGATTCATGCTTCATGATTGATGATTCAATTCATGATTCATGATTCAATTCATGATTCATGATTCAATTCATGATTCGATTCCTGATTCAATTCATGATTCATGATTCGATTTATGATTCTTGATTCATGATTCAATTCATGATTCATGATTCATGATTCAATTCATGATTCATGATTCATGATTCAATTCATGATTCATGATTCAATTCATGATTCATGATTAAAGATTCATGATTCAATTCATGATTTATGATTCATGATTCAATTCATGATTCATGATTCGATTCATGATTCATGATTCAATTTATGATTCATGATTTATGATTCAATTCATGATTCATGATTCAATTCATGATTCATGATTCATGATTCAATTCATGATTTATGATTCGATTCATGATTCATGATTCAATTCATGATTCATGATTCATGATTTAATTCATGATTAATGCTTCATGATTCAATTCATGATTCAATTCATGATTCATGATTCATGATTTATGATTCAATTCATGATTCATGATTCATGATTCAATTCATGATTCATGATTCAATTCATGACTCATGATTCAAATTATGATTCAATTCATGATTCATGGTTCATGATTAATGATTCAATTCATGATTCAATACATGATTCAATTCATGATTCATGATTCGATCCATGATTCATAATTCAATTCATGATTCATAATTCATGATTAATGATTCATGATTCATGATTCAATTCATGATTCATTATTAATGATTCAATTCTTGATTCATGATTCGATTCATGATTCTTGATTCATGATTCATAATTCAATTCATGATTCATGATTCAATTCATGATTCATGATTCGATTCATGATTCAATTTATGATTCATTATTCATAATTCAATTCATGATTCAATTCATGATTCATGATTCAAGATTCAATTCATGATTTATGATTCAATTCATGATTCATGATTCATGATTCATGATTCATGATTCGATTCATGATTCGTGATTCATGATTCAATTTATGATTCCTGATTCATGATTCGATTCATGATTCATGATTCAATTCATGATTCATGATTCGATTCATGATTCCTGATTCCTGATTCAATTCATGATTCATGATTTAAGTCATGATTCATGATTCAATTCATGATTCATGATTTCATTCATGATTCGATTCATGATTCAATTCAAGAGTCATGTTTCAATTCATGATTCATGATTCGATTCATGATTCATGATTCATGATTCATGATTCAATTCATGATTCATGATTCAAGATTCAATTCATAATTCATGATTCATGATTCAATTCATGATTCATGCTTCATGATTGATGATTCAATTCATGATTCATGATTCAATTCATGATTCATGATTCAATTCATGATTCGATTCCTGATTCATTTCATGATTCATGATTCGATTTATGATTCTTGATTCATGATTCAATTCATGATTCATGATTCATGATTCAATTCATGATTCATGATTAATGATTCAATTCATGATTCAATTCATGATTCAATTCATGATTCATGATTCATTTCATGATTCAATTCATGATTCATGATTTGATTCCTGATTCATGATTCAATTCATGATTTAATTCATGATTCATGATTTGATTCATGATTCATGATTCAATTCATGATTCATGATTAATGATTCAATTCATAAATCATGATTCAATTCATGATTCATGATTCAAGATTCATGATTCAATTCATGATTCATGATTCGATTCATGATTCTTGATTCATGATTCATGATTCATGATTCATGATTCATGATTCATGATTCAATTCATGATTCATGATTCAATTCATGATTCATGATTCAATTCATGATTCATGATTCAATTCATGATTCATGATTCATGATTCATGATTCATGATTTATGATTCATGATTCATGATTTAATTCATGATCAATGATTCATGATTCAATTCATGATTCATGATTAGATTTATGATTCATGATTCATAAATTCAATTCATGATTCATGATTCATGATTCAATTCATGATTCATGATTCATGATTCATGATTCAATTCATGATTCATGATTCAATTCATGATTCATGATTCATGATTCAATTCATGGTTCATGATTTATGATTAATGATTCAATTCATGATTTATGATTCAATTCATGATTCGATTCCTGATTCAATTCATGATTCATGATTAGATTTGTGATTCATGATTCATAAATTCAATTCATGATTCATGATTCATGATTCCATTCATGATTCATGATTCATGATTCAATTCATGATTCATGATTCAATTCATGACTCATGATTCAAATTATGATTCAATTCATGATTCATGGTTCATGATTAATGATTCAATTCATGATTCAATACATGATTCAATTCATGATTCATGATTCGATCCATGATTCATAATTCAATTCATGATTCATAATTCATGATTAATGATTCATGATTCATGATTCAATTCATGATTCATTATTAATGATTCAATTCATGATTCATGATTCGATTTATGATTCTTGATTCATGATTCATAATTCAATTCATGATTCATGATTCAATTCATGATTCATGATTCGATTCATGATTCGATTCATGATTCATGATTCATGATTCAATTCATGATTCATGATTCATGATTCAATTTATGATTCATGATTCAATTCATGATTCAATTCATGATTCATGATTCATGATTCAATTTATGATTCATTATTCATAATTCAATTCATGATTCAATTCATGATTCATGATTCAAGATTCAATTCATGATTTATGATTCAATTCATGATTCATGATTCATGATTCATGATTCATGATTCGATTCATGATTCGTGATTCATGATTCAATTTATGATTCCTGATTCATGATTCGATTCATGATTCATGATTCAATTCATGATTAAATTCATGATTCATGATTCCTGATTCAATTCATGATTCATGATTTAAGTCATGATTCATGATTCAATTCATGATTCATGATTTGATTCATGATTCGATTCATGATTCAATTCAAGAGTCATGTTTCAATTCATGATTCATGATTCGATTCATGATTCATGATTCATGATTCATGATTCAATTCATGATTCATGATTCATGATTCAATTCATGATTCATGATTCATGATTCATGATTCAATTCATGATTCACGATTCGATTCATGATTCTTGAATCATGATTCATGATTCGATTCATGATTCATGATTCAATTCATGATTAAATTCATGATTCATGATTCGATTCATGATTCCTGATTCAATTCATTATTCATGATTCATGATTCAATTCATGATTCATGATTCATGATTCGATTCATGATTCATGATTCAATTCATGATTCATGATTAAAGATTCATGATTCAATTCATGATTTATGATTCATGATTCAATTCATGATTCATGATTCGATTCATGATTCATGATTCAATTTATGATTCATGATTTATGATTCAATTCATGATTCATGATTCAATTCATGATTCATGATTCATGATTCAATTCATGATTTATGATTCGATTCATGATTCATGATTCAATTCATGATTCATGATTCATGATTCATGATTTAATTCATGATTAATGCTTCATGATTCAATTCATGATTCAATTCATGATTCATGATTCATGATTTATGATTCAATTCATGATTCATGATTCATGGTTCCTGATTCATGATTCATGATTCATGATTCATGATTCAATTCATGATTCATGATTCATGATTCGATTCATGATTCATGATTCATGATTCAATTCATGATTCATGATTTATGATTTATGATTCAATAAATGATTCATGATTCAATTCATGATTCGATTCCTGATTCAATTCATGATTGATGATTCGATTTATGATTCATGATTCATAAATTCAATTCATGATTCATGATTCATGATTCAATTCATGATTCATGATTCGATTCATGATTCTTGATTCATGATTCATGATTCAATTCATGATTCATGATTCGATTCATGATTCTTGATTCATGATTCATGATTCGATTCATGATTCATGATTCAAGATTCAATTCATAATTCATGATTCATGATTCAATTCATGATTCATGCTTCATGATTGATGATTCAATTCATGATTCATGATTCAATTCATGATTCATGATTCAATTCATGATTCGATTCCTGATTCAATTCATGATTCATGATTCGATTTATGATTCTTGATTCATGATTCAATTCATGATTCATGATTCATGATTCAATTCATGATTCATGATTAATGATTCAATTCATGATTCAATTCATGATTCAATTCATGATTCATGATTCATTTCATGATTCAATTCATGATTCATGATTTGATTCCTGATTCATGATTCAATTCATGATTTAATTCATGATTCATGATTTGATTCATGATTCATGATTCAATTCATGATTCATGATTAATGATTCAATTCATAAATCATGATTCAATTCATGATTCATGATTCAAGATTCATGATTCAATTCATAATTCATGATTCGATTCATGATTCTTGATTCATGATTCATGATTCATGATTCAATTCATGATTCATGATTCATGATTCAATTCATGATTCATGATTCAATTCATGATTCATGATTCAATTCATGATTCATGATTCATGATTCATGATTTATGATTCATGATTCATGATTTAATTCATGATCAATGATTCATGATTCAATTCATGATTATATTCATGATTCATGAATCAATTTATGATTCATGATTCATGATTTATGATTCAATTCATGATTCATGATTCATGATTTAATTCATGATTAATGATTCATGATTCAATTCATGATTCAATTCATGATTCAATTCATGATTCATGATTCAAGATTCAATTTATGATTCATTATTCATAATTCAATTCATGATTCAATTCATGATTCATGATTCAAGATTCAATTCATGATTTATGATTCAATTCATGATTCATGATTCATGATTCGATTCATGATTCGTGATTCATGATTCAATTTATGATTCCTGATTCATGATTCGATTCATGATTCCTGATTCCTGATTCAATTCATGATTCATGATTTAAGTCACGATTCATGATTCAATTCATGATTCAATTCATGATTCATGATTCATGATTCAATTTATGATTCATGATTCATGATTCATGATTCAATTCATGATTCATGATTCAAGATTCAATTCATAATTCAATTCATGATTCGTGATTCAATTCATGATTCATAATTCAACTCATGATTCAATTCATAATTCATGATTCTTGATTTGATTCATGATTCATGATTCGATTCATGATTCATGATTCAATTCATGATTCCTGATTTATGATTCAATTCATGATTCATGATTTAATTCATGATTCATGATTCAAGATTCATGATTCAATTCATGATTCGATTCATGATTCATGATTCATGATTCAATTTATGATTCATGATTCATGATTCAATTCATAATTCAATTCATGATTCATGATTCAATTCATGATTCATGATTCATTATTCACTTCATGATTTATATTTCAATTCATAATTCATGATTCAATTCATGATTCGATTCCTGATTCAATTCATGATTCATGATTCGATTTATGATTCATGATTCTATTCATGATTCATGATTCATGAATCAATTCATAACTCATGATTCGATATATGATTCATGATTCATGATTCATGATTCATCATTCATGAATTAATACATGATTCATGATTGAATTCATGATTCAATTCATGATTCATGATTCATGATTCAATTCATGATTCAATTCATGATTCATGATTCATGATTCGATTCATGATTCATGATTCATGATTTAATTCATGATTCAATTCATGATTCAATTCATGATTCATGATTCATGATTAGATTCATGATTCATGAATCATGATTCCATTCATGATTCATGATTCATGATTCAAATTATGATTTAATTCATGATTCATGATTCATGAATAATGATTCAATTCAAGATTCAATTCAAGATTAATGATTCGATTCATGAATAATGATTCAATTCATGATTCAATTCATGATTCATGATTCATGATTCATGATTCAATTCATGATTCATGATTCAATTCATGATTCATGATTCATGATTCAATTCATGATTCA